>NW_017670368.1:272600-279097 GCF_001879085.1 Nicotiana attenuata | reverse complement strand
CCAGTACAGCAAAAGCAAAGGAAGTTTAAAACTGATATCAGTGATAAGATCAAAGAAGAAATCACAAAACAGTTGAAGGCGGGGGTAATCCGAGTGGTCCGATATACCACATGGTTAGCCAACGTGGTTCCAGTGCCCAAGAAAGACGGGAAAAACCGGGTGTGTGTGGAATACCGAGATCTGAACAGGGCAAGTCCCAAAGACAATTTCCCATTACCTAACATTCACATCCTTGTTGATAACTACGCCAAACATGAAATACAATCCTTCGTGGATTGTTACGCAGGATATCACCAAGTGTTGATGGATGAAGAGGATGCCGAGAAGACAGCTTTCACTACACCTTGGGGTACCTATTGTTATCGGGTCATGCCGTTTGGGCTAAAGAATGCCGGGGCAACCTACATGAGAGCCATGACTACCATTTTCCACGATATGATGCATCAAGAAATAGAGGTGTATGTGGATGATGTAATCATTAAGTCCCGAACTCAGAGTGACCACGTCCGAGATTTGAGAAAGTTCTTCGAACGGCTGCGCAAGTATGATCTGAAGTTGAATCCAGCTAAATGTGCCTTCGGAGTCCCATCAGGCAAGCTCCTCGGTTTCATAGTCAGCAGGAGAGGTATTGAGTTAGACCCAACAAAGATAAAGGCCATTCGAGATTTACCTCCTCCAAGAACTAAGAAGGATGTGATGAGCTTATTGGGCAGGTTAAACTATATCAGTCGGTTCATCGCTCAACTGACTACCACCTGTGAGCCCATATTCAAACTGTTGAAGAAAGATGCAGCAATCAAATGGACATCCGAATGTCAAGAAGCCTTCGACAAAATCAAGGAATATTTGTCAAATCCTCCAGTATTGGTCCCACCAGAGCATGGGCGACCTCTCTTCTTGTATCTGACAGTGTTGGAAAATTCTTTTGGCTGTGTTCTTGGGCAGCATGATATAACCGGAAGAAAAGAGCAGGCAATTTACTATCTAAGCAAGAAGTTCACCAGCTATGAGGCCAAGTACACTTTGTTGGAAAGAACATGCTATGCTCTGACATGGGTCGCTCAAAAGTTGAGACACTATCTTCAAGCCCACACCACCTATCTAATAACCAGGTTGGATCCCTTGAGGTATATATTCCAGAAACTGATGCCCACTGGGAGACTGGCAAAATGGCAAATCTTGCTCACTGAATTTGACATAGTCTATGTTACTCGCACGGCAATGAAGGCCCAGGTGTTGGCAGATCATTTGGCTGAAAACCCGGTTGATGAGGAATACCAACCATTGAGCACATATTTCCCAGATGAGGAGGTAAATTCAGTGGAAGCCATCTCTGAGGACACTCGTGCTTGGAAAATGTTCTTTGATGGAGCAGTAAATGCAAGAGGCGTAGGCATTGGGGCAATCTTGATATCACCCAATGGTCAGCACTACCCAGCTACAGCTAGGCTCCGATTCTTCTGCACAAACAATACGTCTGAGTACGAAGCCTGCATCATGGGCATGAATATGGCAATTGACCAAGATGTTGAAGATTTATTAATCATGGGGGACTCTGATTTGATTATCCGGCAAGCCCAGGGAGAGTGGGAGACTCGAGATGTTAAACTCATTCCCTATCGACAGCATGTGGAAGATCTCACCAAATGCTTCAAGTCGATAGAGTTTAGGTATATCCCTCGGTGTCACAAATGCACTCACCACTCTAGCTTCAATGCTGCCTTACCCAGGCAATGCCCATATTGACCCTCTGGAGATTCAAATCAAAGAAAAGCACGGGTATTGTAATGCGGTTGAGGCGGAACCTGGAATTCAGCCCTGGTATCATGATATCAAGAGATTTCTAAAAACACAAGAATACCCCGAGCAAGCCACTGGAGATCAGAAAAGAACCATTAGACGGCATGCAAGCGGTTTCTTTTTAAGCGGTGATGTTTTGTATAAAAGGACCCCGGACCTCAACTTGTTAAGATGTGTCGATGCCGAGGAAGCCGGAAGAATTATGCATGACGTACACGCGGGAGTATGCGGACCTCATATGAATGGCTATGTGTTGGCAAAGAAAATTCTGCGAGCGGGGTACTACTGGATAACCATGGAAAAGGACTGTTTCAGCTTTGTTCGAAAATGCCATCAATGTCAGGTGCACGGTGATTTGATTCATGCACCTCCAACAGAGCTTCATCCGATGTCAGCACCTTGGCCATTTGTTGCTTGGGGTATGGATGTCATTGGGCCGATCGAGCCAAAAGCTTCGAATGGGCATAGATTTATATTGGTGGCAATTGACTACTTCACAAAATGGGTTGAGGCCATCACTCTCAAGTCGGTCACCAAGAAAGTTGTGATAGACTTTGTGCACTCCAATCTCATTTGCCGCTTTGGCATTCCTGCGACTATCATTACCGACAATGCTGCAAATTTGAACAGTCGTCTGATGGGAGAGGTATGTGAACAATTCAAGATAACGCATAGAAACTCTACTCCTTATCGGCCAAAAGCCAACGGTGCCGTTGAAGCAGCAAATAGAACATCAAGAAGATTTTGAGAAAGATGATTCAAAGCTCCAGGCAATGGCATGAAAAGCTACCTTTCGCATTACTCGGGTATCGTACCACAGTACGTACATCAATTGGAGCGACACCGTACTTGTTGGTTTGCGGTAATGAAGCTGTCATACCTGCAGAAGTAGAAATTCCTTCACTCCGGATAATCGTTGACGCGGAGATTGAGGACAGTGAGTGGGTTAAGACCCGACTAGAGCAATTGTCATTAATTGATGAAAAATGGATGGCCGCAGTTTGTCACGGGCAGTTATACCAACAAAGAATGGCCCGCGCCTATAACAAGAAAGTGCGTCCCAAGAATTTTGAAGTGGGACAGTTGGTACTCAGACGCATTCTCCCTCATCACCAGGAAGCAAAAGGGAAGTTTGCCCGAATTGGAAAGGTCCATACATAATCCGAAAGATATTGCCAAGAGAAGCACTGTATCTGGGAGACATCGAAGGAAACGACCCTGAAACAGCAGTTAATGCAGACGTAGTCAAAAGGTATTATGTCTAGGCCTCCTGCGATGATGGCTTTGTGCAATTGAGATGACGAAGGCTCTCTTTCTCGCTACCCAAATACTATCAATCCTTCGTAAACCCTTTGAGCCGGTTATGCTTCTTTGGCTACCCTCTTTGGAACCCGAAAGTATAAAAAAATGATGAAGAAAAAAAAAGAAAAAAAGGAGAAGAAAAGAAAAAGAAAATATGATGAAAGGAAAAAGAAAAGAAAAAACAAAAACAGACAAAACAAAAACAAAAACAACCAAAAACAAAAGTTTCCTGAACTACGTTTGACTTGATTCCGAAAGGATACGTAGGCAGCCTCTCGCTGAGGTTCAGTCACACCAAAACAAAAATTCCAATTTCCCCAAAAGATGAAACTAGGTCAGATGATATAATGGTTCGGCCATGAATCCGCCGAAATGGTTCCAAAGTTGTAGTTCCTCCCAAAATTCTTTTTACCCCAAAAACCTTGTCCAAGTCCTTCCGATCAATTGGCAAAGGCAGGGAAGTGGAAAACGTTATTGTTGGAATCTGACTCAATGCAAATTGAGAGAAATAAAATGAGAGAGTCTTATCGGTGAAAACCTTCGGGCACCATAAGGCGATGGTGAGTAGAGAAACTGAAAATGAGAGAGAGAGAGTCCGCTTAGTGAAAACTCGCAAAGAGCACTATCGGGCGACTGTGAGAAGAGAAATGAGAGAGGTCGATTAGCAAAAACCCGCAAAGGGCGCTATCGACCGAAAAGAAGACATCTCATCGCTGAAAGAGTCCTGGCGAGGTTCCCTGGTTTTGAAATGTGGAACAATGGAAGCTGGAAAGTTTGTGTGGGTCGGGTGTCCAGTCCATGAAGCATGTCGTGTTCATTTGAAGCCGGCATGCACACCCCAGATAAGTCCTTCTTTTCCCCCGAAAGGGACGCTTCTCTTTAAAATCATATGCTTGCCTTTTGCATACCTTTTCTTTGAATCCCTTTCGGTTTAACTCTGATTCCGTAACTAGTACAAAGAAAAGGTGGCAGGACCGGCTTCGCAGGGCTCCGCCTGGTCAGAGTCGAAGAAAATACCCAGCCTCAGCGAGTGCGTCAGGCCAATCCCGACTGACCATAGTGGTTGATGCTTTCGAAGCAAAAACATTGGAAAAGAAAGAAAATCAAAGGCAAGGGCAGAATAAAGTAAAAAGGCCAGAGCCCACATGGGCGAGTCATAATGAAATCCTGAATGCTGAACCCGGTCGGTTTGAAAAGAGATTCACCCTCAAGGCAAACGAGCAGCAAAGTTCTCAGCGGAGATGGGGCCGGGATCAAGCAATTGAAATGATCAAGGCCACAAAACCACCCACCGTTTCAAACTAACAAATTGTTCTTTGTTGAAAACAGGTCTAATTCAAAGCAACCGTGCAAGAAGCAGGTGCAATCCAAAAGGAAATGAAATGCGCAAGCGCGGAAATAGCTTTACAGCAGGAAAACGACCAAAAAGGAAGTTTTCCCCCAAATTCTTTCATGCGTTCTGCTAAATAAAAGGGAAAACATATAAAGAGGAAAAAAAATGAAAGAAGAAAGGAAATAAAAATGAAAATCCCAAAAGAAAAACAAATCATGGTAGCATAGGATCCCATTCCTTAAAATGTCCCGGCCAAAAACCGAGGATCTCCCGGCCAAAAAACCGAGGAGCTTTTTCTTTCCAAATCCCGGTGAAAAAACCGAGGAGCCTTTTCTTTCCAAATCCCGGCCAAAAACCGAGGATCTCCCGGCCAAAAAACTGAGGAGCTTTGTCTTTCCAAATCCCGGCCAAAAAACCGAGGATCTCCCGGCCAAAAAACCGTGGAGCTTTTTCTTTCCAAATCCCGGCCAAAAAACCGAGGATCTCCCGGCCAAAAACCGAGGAGCCTTTTCTTTCCAAATCCCGGCCAAAAAAACCGAGGATCTCCCGGCCAAAAAACCGAGGAGCTTTTTCTTTCCAAATCCCGGCCAAAAAACCGAGAATCTCCCGGCCAAAATACCGAGGAGCCTTTTCTTTCCAAATCCCGGCTAAAAACCGAGGATCTCCCTACACAATCCTGATTTGATCGCTTAGATATGTGTCACAACTAACTCACGAAATTTTCCTAGTGAAAACTGGGGCAGAAAATTTCGTTCGTTTGTTTGCTTTGATATCTTAAAGCAGGTTGACCTCAAAACATAGGGTGCGAGATGACCAATGGAGTGAGTCTAGATCCAGAATAAAGAAAGGAAGAAAAGAACAAAAGAAATGGACTCAAATGTGAAGCAAGCAAGGGTGCGGATTGCTCAAAATCTGATTGAAGTCACAAGCTCCGTTGATCCCATTTTGACCCAATACTATGGAAAGAAGTAAACAACTACAACTTGCGAGCATCAAGATTCAGATCGAAGTCCACAGCAAAATCAGCTAAGACTCAAGATCAAGTGTCAAGAGAATTATAGATAGGAATCTTGTAACTCATAGTGGTTAGGCATAGCTATCTTAGCTTTGATTTTCCTTTTGGTGTAATAAGGAGGTCAGCAAGCAGTAGCAGCAGCAACAGCAGTGAGATCACAGCTCCTGGTAGTCCCAGCTACCAAACCTTCCAGAACTACACTGACCTGATTCAGTTATAGCCAAGGATATGTAGGCAACCAAGGTTCGGTCAGACGATTTTCAAAATGCTTCTCATGGAGTGCTGAGCAGGCAAAAATCCTTCATGGTGCTCATTTATCTTTGCCCGAAAACCCTTCGTGTCTTCGAGCAGAGAGGGGCAGCTGTGAGCACGTGATTTTTGCCACGTTTAAGTTACTCCTACAAAATTCCTTGGAATTAGAATTTTTCTTTATTATTTGAATTTTTAGGAATTAAATTGCATGATTCTGTGTCTTGTTTGCATTTTTGTGTGCATTTTACTTGATATAATTCCAAAAATAAAAAATAGTAGGCATTTTAATATTACAAAAAAAACAAAAAAAAATAAAAAAAATAAAGAAAATAACAAAATTGGTTATTCGCATTTTTAGAATTTGTCTTAAGTTTTCTTTTAAATTAGAAACTAGTTAATTTTGGAATTTTAATGAATATAATTTTAGAAGTCTAGGCATTTAATAAAAATCAGGAAAATATAAATGAAAAATAAAAAGAGGAAAAGAAAAGAAAATAATTGAAAAAAAAAAACTAAAAGAGAAGCATGGCCTTAGTAAATTGCCCAAATTTTGGGCCAAATGTATTAGCCCAAACGATTCCCTTCCCAAACTAGCGGTCCAGGCCCGAATTCATACCCAATCCGGCCTGCCCCCCCCCCCCCTCCTTTTAAGTGAAACGGCGTCGTTTCACCTAGAGCCAATCTCAGCCCTTGATCCTTCATCATCCAACGGACGAGAACTAACGATGTTGTCGCTATATAACTGTCCGAATCTCCTCCCCCCCCCCCTTCCTCATCGTCTCCATCGTTCCCATT
>NW_017670368.1:267159-269492 GCF_001879085.1 Nicotiana attenuata | reverse complement strand
TTTTTCTTTCCAAATCTCGGCCAAAAAAAACCGAGGATCTCCCGGCCAAAAAACCGAGGAGCTTTTTCTTTGCAAATCCCGGCCAAATACCGAGGATCTCCCGGCCAAAATACCGAGGAGCCTTTTTCTTTCCAAATCCCGGCCAAAAAAAGAGGATCTCCCGGCCAAAAACCGAAGAGCTTTTTCTTTCCAAATCCCGGCCAAAAAACCGAGGATCTCCCGGCCAAAAAACCGATGCGCCTTTCCCATCCAAAAAAACCGAGGATCTCCCGGCCAAAAAACCAAGGAGCTTTTTCTTTGCAAATCCCAGCCAAAAACCGAGGATCTCCCGGCCAAAATACCGAGGAGCCTTTTTCTTTCCAAATCCCGGCCAAAAAACCGAGGATCTCCCGGCCAAAAAACCGAGGAGCCTTTCCCGTCCAAATCCCGGCCAAAAAACCAAGGAGCTTTTTCTTTCAAAATCCTGGCCAAAAAACCGAGGAGCTCCCGGCCAAAAAACCGAGAAGCCTTTTCTTTCCAAATCCCGGCAAAAAATCGAGCCAAAAACCGAGGATCTCCCGGCCAAAAAATCGAGAAGCTTTTTCTTTCCAAATCCCGGCCAAAAAACCGAGAATCTCCCGGCCAAAATACCGAGGAGCCTTTTTCTTTCCAAATCTCGGCCAAAAAACCGAGAATCTCCCGGCCAAAATACCGAGGAGCCTTTTTCTTTCCAAATCCCGGCCAAAAAACCGAGGATCTCCCGGCCAGAAACCGAGGAGCTTTTTCTTTCCTAATCCCGGCTAAAAAATCGAGGAGCTTTTTCTTTCCCAATCCCGGCCAAAAACTGAGGAGCTTTTTCTTTCCAAATCCTGGCCAAAAACCGAGGATCTCCCTACACAATCCTGATTTGATTGCTTAGATATGTGTCACAACTAACTCACAAAATTTTCCAAGTGAAAACTGGGGCAGAAAATTTCGTTCGTTTGTTTGTTTTGATATCTTAAGCAGGTTGACCTCAAAACATAGGGTGCGAGATGCCAATGGAATGAGTCTCAATCCAGAATAAAGAAAAGAAGAAAAGAACAAAAAGAAATGAACTCAAATGTGAAGCAAACAAGGGTGCAGATTGCTCAAAATCTGATTGAAGTTACAAGCTCCGTTGATCCCGTTTTGACCCAATGCTGCAGAAAGGAACAAATACCTACAACTTATGAGCATCAAGATTCAGATCAGGGTCCTCAGCAAAATCAGCTAAGACTCAAGATCAAGTTTCAAGAGAATTATAGATAAGAATCTTGTAACTCATAGTTGATAGGCATAGCTAGCTTAGCTTTGATTTTCCTTTTGGTGTAATAAGGAGGACAGCAAGCAGTAGCAGCAGCAACAACAGTGAAATCACAGCTCTTGGTAGTCCCAGCTACCAAACCTTCCAGAACTACACTGACCTGATTCCTTTATAGCTAAGGATATGTAGGCAACCTTTGAAGCAGGGTTCGGTCAGACGGTTTTAAAAATGCTTCTCATGGAGTGTCGAGCAGGCAAAAATCTCATAGTTGCTCATTTATCTTTGCCCGAAAACCTTTCGTGTCTCCGAGCAAAGAGGGGCAGCTGTGAGCACGTGATTTTTGCCTCGCTTAAATTACTCCTATAGAATTCATTAAAATTAGGATTTCTTTTTTGTTATTTGAATTTTAGGGAATTAATTGCATGATTTTGTGATTTTTTGCATTTTTGTGCATATTTCAATTGTATATAACTACATAAAAAAATCACAAAAAATAGAGACACATTTGCATTTAGAACCCAATTTTATATTTTTAGGTTTACTAGTTAATTAATAACAAAACAAGAGAAAAATAACAAAATAGTCATTTTGCATTTTTTGTTTACTTTTCCTTTTAAATTGGGATTTGGTTAGTTTTAGGAAAATTAATTAGTTTAATGTTAGTTTAATCCAGGTTTTTGTTAGCTTTAATTTTTGCTATTAACACAAAAACAAAGATCAAAAGAAATGAAATGAAATTTGAGTTGAATTTAAATAAAAGAGAGAAATTAATTGAAAAGAAAATAAAGAGAAGAAGAGGAAACAGGCCAGTATTTTTGGGCTATTATTCACAACATTTGGCTAGCCCAATTGAAATAATGTGCCAACCCACGCCTGTCCAAGCCCAAAACCGCCCCTGGTCCGGTCCAGCTTCCCTTACCACCAAAACGACGTCGTTTTGTTTATGATTAATCCTAGCCGTCTATGTTTCTTGATCCAACGGATGGGAAGCTGGGATCAAATAATACATATATGTCCGAACGTACCCCCTACCCCCCCTTCGCACCATCTCTCAAACCCCTAGAGACAC
>NW_017670368.1:216624-267070 GCF_001879085.1 Nicotiana attenuata | reverse complement strand
CGGCGGCGAGGACGCAAACTACGCCGATGGCTCCCAAATTCACACCATACCTTCTTCTCCTCTTCCTCCTTCCAAATCTAAGTCCACTTTTCTTCAAAACTCGCCCAAACCCCCCGAATCTTCGTTTGAATTTATGAACCCTAGCCGCCGCCTTTGTTCTCCAGTGGCGGTGCCGCCCTCAAACCGCACCAAAATCACATCCTAGGGTCTCCTCACCTTCTTCTTTCCAAATCCCAAATCAATTTTCTTCAAATCTAACCAGAGTTGCTCGAATCCTAGATCTAGGGTTCCGATTTGGGGTCTTTGGGGATTTCAGCCTGCCTGGGTGTTTCTCAGTGGTTGCTTGATCCTTATATGATGTTATTTGCCTATTTTTGGCAAAGAATAGGCAAATAACATCATGTGGGGACCAAGTTCAAAGACAGTCGAGTTCGATTCTAACTTCGCGTAAGTTTTTCTTCTTGTATTCTCTTTTACTGTTTTGCTTATTTTTTTTTAGCTTTTGTTATTGATTTTTCTCCAGTATATAATTTAGGAAATTTTTAGTAGAATTGATTCTGTCCTGCTCCTTGTTTGTTTTAGGATCTGATTTTTAGTGGTTTTAGTTGGATTAATTAGTATTTTTACTTGCTCTTCGATTTTGTTTGCTAGTTTTGTTTTTAGAGTTTTTAGTTTCTGTTCTCCTGTCCTCTTCTGTTTACATTAACTCCATGTAATTTCGTTTGTTCTTAACTTTGGCTTGATTGATACTAGAACTAATTCTGGTTGTTCAGATTCAATTTTATAGTTGGTTTTGATACTTAAAATAGGATAATTAGACTCTTAGTTCAATTTTAGGTCTTCTTTTAGTATAATTGGAATTGTTTGGATATAGCTGTTTAATCCAGCCTGTGCTTTGTTTAACCATAGTCAGTCTTGACCAAGGAAATAGGGCCAGGGTTAGTGTGATATAGGTTAGTGATTTCAAAAATAGTTCAAGGGTATTTTAAGTATTTCAAAGTAGAGAGTCTTGTAGTAACTGAAAATAGAATTCTCTAGAACCTTCTAGATGGGGTTTTAATTTGAAATTCAGAAAGTTAGTAGTGTTACTTGGCCAACAAGGCATAAAATGAGGGGTTTAAGTAGTTAACATTTGAAAATTAATAAGGGACTAAGGTGTAAAGGAAAAATTTGAAAGTTGCCCTAACATTTGCCTATAAAAGGCAGTCTTTACTGCCTTGCAGACAAAGTTTTGAAATCTGAAAACATTCCTACAGGTTTCTAGAAGCATTAGAGATTCAAAAACCCTGAAAATTTTGAAATTCAAATCCAGATCTTAGAAAAATCTGAAAAATCCACACAAGTTTTGAAATCTGAAAACAAAAATTCAAATTCTAGAGCTTAGGTAAATCAGAATTCAAATTCAAGTTCCAAAGTTACTGAAAACTACTGAAAAATTCAAAAAAAGAGTTCCAAATATGTTCTCATTCAATTGCATTAGCTCATCAAAGCCTATGTTTCAAGTCCAGCTTGAGTTTTCCTTGGTCAATTGAAGTATACTCTAGGGCTGCTGCATCTTTTCCTTTGGTTTTCCTGGATCTGGGCCTGGACTTGTTGATTTCCTGCTGGAATTTACACCTGTTCTTATACTGCTGCTTAGCTGATACTCCTGTCCCTTGTTGTTTCAATTTCCAGGTATTTTTCAGCTTCAACTGATGTATGAAGAGCTGAATCAGCCATGTACTTGAATCATTGAAGAAATGACATACTCCTCATGTTATCTTCATGTTTAGTTTACATGTAGGCATATTAGTTTGAATGTTATGTTATACAGGAGTAGTATTTGAAGCTTAAATGATCTGGATTTTCGATAATTGTAATAACTGGACTGTTTTTTTTCTTTTACTTTAGAAATTATACAAGTAGGATATTCAATCGTATTAGTTGTTGCAATTGAATCTCATTAGAGTAGTTAGACCTTATTGAGTTAACTCTAGACTATGAACTTTAGCAGGATTTCATTTGTTTGTTTAATAATTCAAATACTCAGCAGTGTATCAATTTAGGACATCACTGTTTGCCATTCTGCCTAGGTGCTCATTATTCAATTTTATTGTTATTATTAACTGGAACTCCATAGGAAGCATCATTATGCTCGTTGTTATTCTGGTAAATATTGATAATCCCTGTTTAATGTTAAAAATGGGAATGAGTTTATAGATTAGATCACCATTAATTAATACCAGATTTTGTTTGAAATAAATCATCAGATCCTTGATATGTTAATGCTGACTTTGCTTGTGTTCATGATATTTGGACTATGAAAATTGGGCCCAACGCTTGGCCAGATTACTTAGTAAGCAATTCGAATTCCGTTAGCCTATGGACCAGTACCTTCACAATTGGGCGCTGAAGCCCAGTTGTGGAAGCTGAATGCATTTCTTTTTTGGGCTGGCTATTAAGCCCAATAGGCTGAAGGCTTAAAGTCACTAAGTTAATTTTGTAATGCAATTCTAGGCCTTCCAAGTTAGGTAGCGAATTTAAATTAAGAGGTTTTCCTCTTGTTTAAGTTCGAACTTGAACTTGAGGCCCGAATGTTATAGTGATAATTAATTAGGTGTTAGAGACATTACTTAATAGAAAATCATAGTTCCTTTAAGTTGGCCTTTAAAATAAAACGAGGTGCGCCACGCCAAACAAAATTCATAAATTGCGTGGCCCTCTCTAAATACTCATACTAAAATACTTAGAAACCGGGACGTGCCGTTTAGCGAATTTTCATGGCCGCCCGCAAAGTAAATAATGCGCTAGTCGCTGTAGGCGTGTTCTTTAATAATCTTACCTTCCTAAATTCGGGTGTGCATTTCATGCAACCCAAATCCAAATCCCAAAAGGTTGAATAAGAATGTGTTAAGGATACGGGTGCATTTCATGTGACGTGATCTTAAAACACATTTTTAAACGACGTTCACTTTCTTTAAAAATTTTTAACTAAAAGCGGTAACATGATTCTAAAATTACACTATAGGTTTGAACATGTATAAAAATCAGAATTTAGCCATTTATAATAATTTAAGCGACCGTGCTAGAACCACGGGATCCGGGGGTGCCTAACACCTTCCCTCGGGTCAACAGAATTCCTTATTCAGAATTTCTGGTTCGCAGACTCCAATTGGGAAGTCGACAATTTTCCTCGATTTGGGATTTAAGTTAAACCGGTGACTTGGGACACCAAAAGTCAATCCTTTCCCAAGTGGCAACTCTAAAAATAAACAAATGATCCCATTTCGAATAATGTCACTTTAAATGGAAAAACTCCCTTATACATTATCCTTTGGGGTAGGTGTGTAAAAAAGGAGGTGTGACACTAGGTAGCCTCGAAGCAGCTAAAGCAGAACTTGGTCGAATATCCCCCCGTGACCTGGTCGGATGTCCACAACCGATACCAACCGAAGATCAGGGTCGAGGACGACCAACTAGGAGGCCCCTTAGGCTTAGTATATCCTAGCAGGCTTCTAGCAAAGGAGCCAAAGCCAAACAAGGAAAGGTACCAACCATACATTGAAGATAGAAGAAATGCCCCAAGACATAACATACCCCGAAACGACCGAAGGATAGATCGAGGTCAGAATCCTTGGGGACTCGTACTAGAGCTGGATTCGACAGACACACGGGATCGACGGAGGCACCCCGATTGTCCGAATACAACTTCAGCATTGATGTTTCATACATCGCCTCTTCCATCGGTAAAATCAAACAAACCAGCTGGCCAAAACCCGTACAATCAGATCCGTCAAAAGGAACCCCAACCTAGTATGCGAGTTTCACGGCACGCACAGTCATAGGACCGAAGACTACAGACAGCTCTGAGAGGAAGTAGCCCTACTACTCAGCAAAGGGCACCTCCGAGAGTTCCTCAGCGACCGAGCCAAAAAACAATTTCGGGAAAGAGAGGTGAACAGAAAGAATGAAACAGAAGAACCACAACATGTCATCCACATGATTGTTGGAGGAGTTGACATCCCATAGAAACCCATCGTCAAACGAACAAAAATATCCATCACCAGGGAAAAGTGAACTCTGGGCTATATACCCGAGGACGATCTCACTTTCAGCGACGAGGACATCGAGACACTGTCTCAACCTCATAACGACGCACTGGTAATCTCTTTTCTTGTAAATACATTTCAAGTTAAACGTGTACTTGTGGATCCAGGTAGCTCGGCCAACATCATCAGGTCGAGGGTGGTGGAGCAGCTCGGACTACTCGACCAGATCGTGCCCGCCTCTCGAGTCCTCAATGGGTTCAACATGGCGAGCGAGACAACGAAAGGAGAAATCACCCTCCCGGTCAACGTGGCCGGCACGACCCAAAATGTCAAGTTCCATGTCATCAAAGGAGACATGAGGTACAACTCCTTGCTCGGAAGGCCATGGATATACTGCATGAGAGCAGTACCATCCACCCTTCATCAAATGATGAAATTTCCAACAAAGGACGGAATAAAAACCGTCTACGGAGAACAACATGCAACGAGAGAGATGTTCGCGGTGCACGATGTGGCACCGGCATCAACACCTCCAACATCGAAGGAGCCAAAAGATAAACAAATAGTGAAGAAGCAATAGCAAGATATATTCTCGGCTACACCCGACTAAATGAGTATAGGACCGTACCGCGTCCTCGGAACAAACGGCTGGAGCACGTCGAGGCTTGAAGCGCCATCAGCACTAAGGTATAATCATTTCCCTTTTTCATTTACATTTTACACTAACCTGTGCACAGGTATCCGATTTGAATAGTCGAAGCGATCTCCAGCTTGAAGACCTTAGGTTTCAAAGCATACGTCGCACTCTTGTCGTTTGACCGGGTTTTATCCCAAGAAGGGTTTTACCGGCAAGGTTTTTAACGAGGCAACATCTATGTGCTACCTAAGGAAAACTCAACAAGTATTCAAGGCTTCTCTTCAATCAACCTCGAATACTGGGAGGCATCCCCCCGGGAGGTCACCTCCTCGGAGAAGTCAAGATATGCCAAAAAGGGTTTCGATAGGAAAATGATATATCGGGCCAAACGGCCGAACGAACCGTGTCCGTACAGAATAAACAAGCCCTTGACAGCAAAAACATGTATACTTGTGCCAAGTAATCAAGAAATATTTGTTTCATCAAAAGTCTTTGCGCTTCAAAGAAATTTGCTATTTTTTCAAGAAACGGCTCCACAACAAGAAAATTCCCGAACACTCGGGGACTAACGTCCAAAACTCAAAGTCACATGACCTTCGGGCCAAAAACTTCGAACTAGTAAGCCCTCAATGAGGCGACCCCAAGCTTACACGAAATGGCTCTAGAGCCAAGAAACTCTCAATATCTCGGGAACTATCGACGACTGCCAACCCATCGACTTATCGAAAACCTGAGGCTATAAGACCCCACGTGGGTAACCTCGAGCTCATAAGACCTTCATAAAGGCATGAATCATACTTGTACCAAGTAACCAAACCTGTAAGACCTCAAGCAAGGCATGAATCATACTTGTACCAAGTAACCAAATCGGTAAGACCTCCAGCAAGGCATGTTAAAATTTATAAGACTTTACAAAAGACATAATCCCGATCTTAAAAGGTAAGGCTATATACCGAACTTGTAAGACCCCTAAAAAAGCATACCCTCGATATAGATGCTGAAACTACTTCACTCGGGGACTAAAAGGCTCTGGCCGAATACAATGACTACGGTCACAAGGCTGTACCAGCCAAACTAATGCGACTCGGGGATGCCCGACCGTCGCTATAAAATCACAGGCCTCCAATTAATTCAAAAAAACTTCGAAAAGAACCGATTAATCAGGCTACCCTCGACTTAAGCGAAAGAGCTTCGATCATATCAGCTCCAAACTATAGGCTTTGAAATCATTCAGCCATCGAGCGAAACCTCCCGAGGTGAACATCTATCGCGCATAGCGGCTCACAATCGAGGTTCTTATCGAACCGTCGAAGAGTCAGGTGAACATAAAACTTCAAAAGTCTTTAACGAGGGAAAAATAAAGCCTACACTAAGAGATCGTACCGACCCAATGCGTAAGAGCCACTGTCGCCAACCCATATTAGAGTTCGTACCGACCCAATGAATAAGAGCCATTGCCGCCAGCCCATATTAGAAGTCGTACCACTCCAATGCGTAAGAGCCACTACCGCCAGCCCATATTAGAGGTCGTACCGACCCAATGCATAAGATAAAGGCCGGCTTGAAATTCAAAAACTTGAGGGTCAATAAGCTCGAGTCGAAATCCGACCCGGAGACTGAGCCCGAAATAGTTAGCTAAAAAACGCCTAAGGGCAAATGCATAAGAGCCCTTGTCGCCAGCTTAGATCAGAGGTCGTACCGACCAAATGCGTAAAAGCCTACGGGCCGGCCTAACGAGCCTCAGGGCCGAATTATATACCTAAGGGTCATTACTTGAAGTCCAGTTCACCTGGCCAATCATTGACCAACGTATAAAAGAAAGACGTGCGCAAGCAGAGAAAATTACACTAAAGAAAAAACCAAAAGGTTTCCTTTTATACATATATGTGGAAAAATACAAAAGCTACATCGGCAAACGCTCTCTGAGAGCCCTGTACAAAGAATCAAAAGAAAAAGCCTAGTCTATATTCCCCTCGGGGACTGCGGCCCCATCAGCCCCTTTTCCACTATCTTCGGCACCAGATACGAGGAATTTGGCATCATATTCATCCACCTTGGCCTGTGCTATCTCTTCCAAGAGATCGAAGCCCCTAGCATGAATCTCTTCAAGGGTTTCTCTCCGAGATTTACACCGGGCATATTCATTGCTTCTGCTCCCTCGATCAGAAGCCCCTCTCAGCTCAGCCCGAGCTTCGGCAGCGTCTTTAAAATCTACAGCCACTTTCTTGTCAGCCTTAGCCCGGATCTCTATAGCTTCCGCCCAGGCATCCACGACATTGGCCTTCATCTTCAAAAGGTCGGACTCGAGCTTTGCAATCCTGCTCGTCTGAACCGAGCTGTTTTCACGGGCGTTTTGGAGACCCAGAGCATTCTTCTTAGCCGCAACATGAGCATCTACCTGAGCCCTTAGCTCGTTACACTCATGCCTAGCCTGGCCAACCTCGCCCCAAAGGCGTTCCCAAATCCTCTTGTCTTGCCCTGCAACTGAGGTATCAAAATAATTAAATCCAGGTATTGTAGATATTCCCCTATTTCCATCCCCGAGCATTTTTAATTTCCCATTTATCAAAAATATTAGTCTCTGAGGATAGGAGAAGGAGCATGCATTCCCTCGGAGCAAAGTTACCTGTTTCTCAAGGTGGCTTTCGTAGTTCAGGCTTCAGTCCGCCTCGTACCGAAGGTGCCTCAATTCTTCCCCCCTTTCACTACAAAGAAGCCTGAGGGACTTCTCCCCATCCAAGGCTTTCCTTAACCGGGCTTCGCAGCGGAGCAGCCCGGACATAAGCTTGTCAAAGGCCTACAAAAAAGAAGCTCGATGAGAAAAATGAAAATATTAAATCAGGAGATGGACAAAGTCGATCAAAGCTCACCACAGAACAAAGCCGCTGAGCCTCCTCAAAGGTCGAGCATACACCTACTGGCCTGTCCTGGCCTCACCCGCCCCAGCCGAACCAATCTCGTCAGGGACATGGTCGCTCGAGATCCTACTTGATTTAGGCGGCCCCAGGTCTCGAACATCCCTCGAAGTGCCTTCGACGGGGGGTGAGGACGGCGGCTGAACACTTGTATCCGTTGAAGTACCTTCGGCGAGAAATGAAGACGGCGGCAAGAGAGGAACCACTTTTCCAAGGCTAGAAGCCTCAGACGCCGCAGGATCGGCAGATACATCTCCTTTGAACCTTCGAGCAGGGCTTGCCTCGTTATGAGCGTCCTCGTTCTTCGAAGACTCCTTCTGTTTGTCATCAGTCCTCGACCCCAAAACCGACGATCCTTCCTCCTTTCCGAGGGGGTTCAGTCTCATCTTAGAAAAATCTCCTATACCTGTTGAGACGGAGTTAGTACACGTGAAAGAGAGTACCTCTCAAAGAAAGTAAGCCACATACCACGTACCGTGGTGTTTTGCCTCCCATCTACCCTTGGCCAGATCTCGCCACTTACGTTCATCGTAAGTCGAGCAAGCCGCCAATTTCCGAGACCAATCCTCCAGGTCGGGAACCTCCCGTGGCATCCATGGGATGGCTGCAAAATAAAAGAAAGAGAAAGCATCTTTACAGAGTCTGCCTTCACCATGGGCAAGAACAATAAGAACACAAGTGTACCACTTACGTGTGAAGTTCCATTTCTCAGGAAAGGGAAGGAACTCCACAGGGATAATGTCTACAGTCCGTACTCGGATGAACCGGCTCATCCATCCCCGATCCCCATCTTATTCATCGTCGACAACGAAAGTCCTGGTAGATCGGCACCGCAAGGTTAGAAGGCCTTCGTGGTGAAAAGGCCGGTATTGCCTGTTAATATGACTAAGGGTGAACTCAAGCCCTGTTTCCTCCGCAAAGAATCTCATCATCAATACTATCCTCCAAAACGATGGGTGAAGCTATGCCAGGGTAGCCCGATACTTCCGACAGAAGTCGAGCACGACCCTATCAAGGGGACCCAACGTAAAGGGGTACGTGTATACGTTCAAAACCCCTCTACATGATCTATGATGCTCTCTTCTGGGGAAGGTACCTGCAATACTACCTTTTCCCCCCATCCGCAATCTTTCCTCACAGACTCGAGGTGCCCCTTTCCTATTAGAGAAATGAACTTCAAAGCATACTCCCAATGGCCGTGAACATTGGGAGGTTTTTTGGTCGAAGGGTCCTTCCTCGAGACAAAATGTTTCAAGGTTGGCTCACCAGACACTGGCGGTGTACCACCGACCAGGCGAGAGCCGGAGGCGAAACTTTCCTCTCCTTGCTGAACAGATCCTAGCATAGCAGCCATAACTATGTTGAAACGAGAGAGGGTGAGCGGTAACTTAAGCGAAGGCTTCAAAATTAAAAATGGTGAAAAACCTAACGCGAGGAAGAAGAACTCTACGAAGAAGGATAGCTGCTTAAAATAGCGGAATCCTCAAAAAAGGGGGAGACAAACCCATATATATATATATAGAGCAAGCAGTGACTGTCCGCCTGAAAGGCCAATTAAATGCTGGCTAAGCCATTACCACTTCCAGGAAGGCATACCGGCAGGATCACCTCGATCATTGCTTAACCGCTTCATACGATTGACGTTGTCGTACGACATTTGAAGGATCAAAGACCCCCACGTGAACCCAGCCTCGAGATGGTACCCGATCTTGAGATTTCTGCTACCATGGCCATAGGCTCTAATGAGCCATCAATATCACTATAAGCCTCGAGATGGTGCCCAATCTAGAGAATCTCGATCAAAATGAAGATAGGCTTTAAGGGGCTATCAATATCGCCCTAAGCCTCGAGATGGTGCCCGATCTCGAGGATCTCTGTCAAAATGAAGATAGGCTCTAAGGGGCCATCAATATCGCTCTAAGCCTCACGATGGTGCCCGATCTCGAGGATCTCTGTCAAACTAAAGGCAAGCTCTATGGAGCTATTCATATAAACCTAACCTCGAGGTGGTACCCTATCCCGAGGATTTTTGCAAATGCGGGTCATTTACCTGGTTCTTTGGCCCTCGTGATACCTCAGCCCGAGCTAGCTTTCACTCGAGAATCACTGATTATGCCTTAAGGCTATTTACGCTTTCAGATCAAGTTGAACACTCTCTCGGTTACTTTAGTCCGGGGGCTATCCGGGTTCAGGCGTATCCTCATCCGGGGTCTATGCATAACGCCTTAAGGCTATCTTCACTCTAAGTTCAAATCAAGTTTTTAGGCCACCCGAGCTTGAGCAAACTCTCACTCGGGGACTGTCCGTGAAAGTCTAAAGGCTATTTTTTCTCATATGCTCGAGTAGAGGACTGTTAACGAGTTTAAAAGGGCTAAGTTTTGTTCTATAAATCAGGGCCACATTCTCACTCAATTCGAAGTCGCCGGCCTAAGTTTGTATCAAGTCAACGCGGACTTAGTCCGAGGAACGGAAAAGGGTCTCAGAGAAAATCATGTTAACCAATCAAGAACCGAGAAAGTTCCTATGCCCAGGTCCGGTATTCGGGCCAATCGGTAAAGTCACGTGCTTGATTCTTCACAAACACAAATAAAGGGAAATCAGACACAAATCAGAGACAAATTGAAGAAACATTTTTGTATTAATAAACGATGATTACAAAAGCCCCGAAGGGTCCTTACACTTGATTACAAAAGCCCACGAAGGGTCCTTACATAGAAACAGAAGCGCAAAAAATAAAGTCTAATCTACTCTCGATGGTACATCTTCGGGAGCAATTTCTGCGAGAACCATTCCCTCGAGGACCCTATCTCGACCTTCCAAACGATGTCTTCGAGAACCTCCTCCGAAGCAGAAAAAGATGAAGAAGCAGAAAAAGATGAAGAAGAAGAAAACGATGAAGAAGTGGCGGGGCAAAAAATTTGGCGAGTATGGGTCTCGTCGGCACTACTATTGTGAAGCCACTTCTTGAGACATTGCACCGGTGTGGGATGCAACAGTTAGTAGATGACGCTGCTTCACCCTGGGGAAGGCAAAAGGAGTGAAGCGCCACACCAGGTGGAAGTAAGAGAGATGAGCAGCAGTTTACGGCCCTCATATCCTTCGAGTCGGGGGTGTTATGAGAGATGAGCAGCAGTTCACGGACCACATATCCTCTGATATGAAGATACTTTGAGATTCCTCTCTCATTATCTCGGGCCAACAACAACAACAAGAAGCCAGTGTGATCCCGCTCAGTAGGTGGAAGCTCTGACAAAAGCCATAGCATGACCGGCAAGGACACTACCGTGTGACCTTACGGTCGCGAGCTTTAAACATGGGAAAAAGAGTTGGAGAAGGACGAAGAAAAGAAAGGAGTTAAAGGTTGTTGAAGAATGACTGAATGAAGTTTGGTTCAAGAACGCTTCCATTTATAGAAAGGTGGCAGCGTAACCGACGGCGCAATTAATGTCTTTGGGAAACATATCGACAGACGCAATCAATGCTTTTTGGGAGACGGATCGGCGGCGGTGTTATCGCTTTGAGAAAATAAACAGGCGCTGCATTGAATGCTTCTAGAAAAGATGTACCGATGGGACGACTCAATTATCACAAAAAGCTTACGTCATAAGCATGACATCATCACAAGAGGCTCGAGGAGATCGGTGTCAAAACCGTTTCTTATCATTTTAATCTAAGAAACGCGAGGACTATCTGTATACGGTAAAAATTACAAGGCTACTTTATGGCCGTCGTAGCGCTTCGCAAGCGCGTCTCCAAAGGCTCGAGGCATGGCTCGAGGTTCGACCCCGAAGGTTCCTAACGTTCGATCTCGAGGCAGTACAAATCGATGATTATCATGAGAGAGCGGAAAGTTCCCAAGGCACGTGATCAGAACTGACAACACCTGCAAGAGAAACACTAGTCTATACCAGACTAGTAAATAGCTGTGCCAGCTGTATTTCTTTATAATAATTACTCATGTACTATGTTGAGATTTCCCTTCTTATATAAAGGGAATCCTTGTCATTTTGTAAGATATACAACACAACAAACAACATTGAATACAAGAATATTCTCTGCTCTCTAACTTAAATACATTCTCCCTTGATTCTATTTATTGCTTACATTTATTATGTTCTATTAATTGTTCTTCATTTATTGTTCATCATTGATCATAAAGAGCCTTCATCAAAGCTCTCAAAGCTGTTAGTCCTCTACCGACTGTCCATAACTTAGCAATCGAGCTCGACCTCGAGGCCCGTTATAACCAGGCTCGAGGCCCCGATTCTCAGCCACTCGGTTTGCTTAGACATACTATCTTCAAGCTCTTATCTTATTTTCTAGTATCTTACTTAGCATCTATTGCTTAACAACTAGCATAAATATGAATCACGTATTTTTAGAATCACAAAATTAAATCTAATTGCTATTACCATTTTCACGATAAACAAAGTCATTAAAGTTGGTGCTTTTAGATCCCTAGTTGCTAGGGGGAACAAAGAACGAAATACAATCAATTCCTTCATTTAGAGTTTGTTTGGAAAGCCACGCTGTAATTGGAATTGGTGTAATTACTAGGGCAGTAATTACACAGCCTAGTAATTACACAATTGTATACTTACGACAACTTGTTTGTTTGTCATAGTGTAATTACAGTGTAATTACAAGTTTACTGTTTGGTTGCACAAGTGTAATTACACAGTTAAATTGAATTTTAAATTAAGTAATTATCAAAACTTAAAAATTAATATAATAAAGATATGCCTATAAATTTTTATATGTATAAATAATATTATATTTGGTATTTAAGTTGTATATTTTTTTCGTGAATACACATTAATTATTAATCATATATTTATAACTAATATTGTAAAAATAATTTATATACTGTATATTTTTTAAATTAAATATTTAATTTAGATACTTACAAAAACTAAATATACGTTTTGTAAGAACATCATGGAATTCATGTTTGATAAAGTAAATTAATATTTATAAATATAGCGTCATAACATTATTCAAATGTTTGACAAAACTAATCTATCAATTCTAACTAAAAAATGAACAACATGCAATATGAGCCAATACTACTAAAACAAGTAAATTAGAACCATGAATATACCACAATTTTAAAATTCAAAAAAAATAAAACAGCTTAATATACATCAAATTCTAACATAATAATGGTAAGTCCCACTGCAGCTTAAGATTAGGAAATATGGTAAGTTTATAACCACATTCAACAACGAAATTTCACTTTAAGTGCATCATTCATTATATGCCAAGTTTATTAATGACTCATTTATTTCCAATATTAGGAGGTGTAGTTTCAAAAAATAGAATAAAAAATAAATATAAAAAAAATATAAGCATTTACATGGAACCACAAGAAGTAAAGATAGAGAAATAAAAGATAAATAATGTAAAAAAACAAAATATTTTAAATAAAGAAATTAAAAAGTAAAATAAAACAAAAAAATTAGAATAATAGAAATAAAAAGTTACAAAGAAAATAAATTAAAATAAAAACAAAAAGAAAAGAAACTAAAAAGCAACATTGCAACTACACAGTGTAATTACCACCAATTCTCACCTCCCTCTTGAGAATTGGATAGTATAATTACATTCCTCCAATTACACCCAATTTCATGCTGATCAAGTAATTACTTGGCCAAACAAATATATCAAACTGTGTAATTACACCCAATTACACCTAAATCCATTTCCATATCGACTTTCCAAACAAGCTCTTAAGTGTTTCTCACTTCTCCTTGTTCCTGTTCCTAACTTCTCCCCGAGTAGTTCCCAATTTTTATTACTTTTCACACTTCATGGGGTGCAATATCAACAAATTCACTCATGATCAACTTTCAACCTAATATCTAAGACCATATTATGTTAATTATTTGTATTTTGTTCATTTCGTCGGTATGAACAATAGAGACGGTAAGAATAGTTAAAGAAGAAAACATAAGTATATTTTTTCAAAAGAAAGATAAAGGAAAAAACAGAAAATATGGAATTTGACATTGAAATTTGAAAGGTATATATCGTGGACTTTTCTTTTTTTTGAAATTCTTACCACCTTCTCGAAAACATGTATGTTTTGTCTCATACTGCTTCATAACCTCCCTTCATCATTGCCCTTAGTCCGGACTCGAAGTTTGATATGTAAAAATCAGATAAAATATTCTATTATCAAGAGATAATATAAGCCAAAGACATAAGTTTTTCATTATATACAAAATCTGGAATCATGTCTGGTACATAATTTTGGGTTGAAGGGGAGCGAGCAAGTATCAAATCGTGTATATTCTTCTCTATCTGCATGAATAACTTTCATATGCACACTAAATATTTCACCCTTTTCCTTGTGAGCAAACCTGAGAAAAACATCTCTTCTTCCAATTATTTTTATCCAGCATAACTAAGATTTAGTGGATAACAGTAACCAAGAAACTACTTATGCAGTGGAGCATCTCTTTTGACATGACACTTTCTAATGGAGACCATTGGGTCTCATGCATATACTGTCATGATCCAAAATCCACTAAGGATCATGATGGTACCGGACACCGCTATCAGGCAAGCCAACCATAAATACTTAATTAAATTCTCGTTTAAATAATTGTGAAAATTATAATTTTCCTTCAATTTGGCTAGTAAAAGATAATCTTTACAAAATAAATAAAAAAAATGTTTAGAAGTTAATACAGAATACCCTATAATCATCCCAGAACCCGGTGTCACAAGTGCATGAGCAATTTCTAGGAAATAATGTAATACAACAACTGTCCAGAATACAAATTGGACAGAAAAGAAAATACAGTACAATACTATGAAGGAGACTCTGCTGGCTGCGGGTCGTCTCGAGAGGTGCAACTCACCTAAGTCTCCGTATCAACTATGCCGCTGCGTCCAACTAGGCCACTAGACATACATGTGCCTGTGCAACAAAAATGCACAGCAAGTGTAGTATGAGTACAAAAACAACGTGTACCCAGTAAGTATCCCGTTTAACCACCAAGAAGTAGAGACTAGAGGTCGACTTCGACACTTACTAGTGGTCCAATAATAATATATTAATAATGCGAATAATCATGGATTTATTAAAAACGGCAGTAAACTCATGTAAGTCAAGAAACAAGTAAACATTCCTTTTTATATTTCGAAGTCTCCAAATTCATAATCCATTATTTACCAATTTATCTCAGACCAGGGAGGCAATATCAATTTGTAAATCTCAAGCAAGCATTACAAGCATGCAAAAATCATGCCGAGGTCGTACGGCCCGATCCAATAAATATTTAAACTGTGCACTGCCAAAGGGTCAAATGGCGCGAACCATAGATGCATCTATTACCCCGCTCGCGAATCATACGTGCGACGCTTTCAAATATAAATAATAGAGTTACCCCACTCGCGAATCATACGTGCGACGCAGGTACTCATAGATACAAACATTCAAACAGTCACTTAAGAATTTATCAAGAAACATTTATCCAAGGAAAAGTCAATTCTCTTTTAACGATTTAAGAAAATGAGGTTTAACCCTTTTTAGAAATTCTTTTACTAATTCGATATGATTTAGGCAATTTCAGTTGTCAATAAGATTACAAATATTTCAGGTATAGCATGCTTTTAGGTCCTAGACTACCCGGACTTAAACATAATAGTAGCTATGCACGGACTCTCGTCACCTCGTGCGCACGTAGCCCCCACAAATAGGAGCACATAACCAATTATTTCACCCATAGGGACAATTCCCTCTTACAAGATTAAAAAGGAGACTTATCTCGCTCTGAAGTCCAATAACCGGCTTCCAAGCCCCTTCCGACGACTCAAACCGATGCCCCAACGCTCCAAAACTAGCCAAATAACGGGCAAACCAATGAAAATACACCCTAATACTCATAACAATTCAATTTATATAAAATTCCAACTCCGCTCGAAATGTTGACAAAATCGCCCTCGGGCCCACGTGTCCGGATTCCGAAATTTTTCGAAGATAAAGTTTACCCCCAACCTCACGATCTCAAATATATAACTGGCTCTCTCCGAAATCGTGGTCAAAATCTAAGAATACAAATTTCCTAGGTTTTCTTCAAAATCCCAAAATTCCTACTAATTTACATGATTTTCCATGTAAAAATCTAGATATAATCCAAGTAATTAACTTGCAATATGTTGGAATCACTTACCTTGACATGGATGATGAAAATGGAGCTCCAAAATCGCTCCTAGGTCGGCTCCCATGGAGGAAATGAGATGAAATGAGCCAAACCCATTTCATTACACTTATACACTGTCCAGACGACTCTTCTTCGCGTTCGCGAGACCCCCATCGCATTCGCGAAGAAGAAAATACCCAAAAATTATTTTCCAAACTCTTCTCAGACAGCCTCTAGTATAATGGCCACAACTTTTTGTACAAAACTACAAATGACAAATGGTTTAAGGTTTTAAAAACTAGACACCAAGATCAACAGCTTTCATGCTTTGGTCATCTGCCAATTCCTTATAGATTTTGAGATATAAGCTTCCCAAGTCAGCCCTATGCAACACAAATTTCTTCTTCATCTTCCCGGACAGCCTGTAGTGTACCAGCCATAACTTTTTGTACACAATTCCAAATGCTAAATGGTTTACTTTTTTGAAAACTAGACACAAAGGGCTACAACTTCTATTTTTCGGATCATCCCCAAATTCCTTATAGAATGCGAGATGTGAGCCTCCGAAGTCAGACCTGTGCAACAGAGATATTCCTTCTTCGCGAACGCGAGGATCTCTTCGCGAACGCGAAGAATAGAGTCCCTGAAGCCAAATCCTTCTTCGTGAACGCGAGTGAATCCTCGCGAACGCGAAGAGAAACACCAGACACCAGCATTAGCTATTGCAAAACAGCCCGAAATGATCCGAAACCACCCCGAAACACACTCGAGGCCCCCGAGGCCCCGTCCAATCACACAAACCAGTCCCATAACATAACACAGACCTGCTAGAGGCCTCAAATCACATCAAACAACATCGAAATCGTGAATCACACCCCAATTCAAGCTTAATGAACTTTAGAACTTCAAACTTCTACATTCGATGTCGAAACCTATCAAATCACGTCCGATTGATCTCAAATTTTGCACACAAGTCACATTCGACATTACGGACCTACTCCAACTTCCGAAATTGGATTCCGACCCCGATATCAAAAAGACCACTTCTAGTCAAACTCCTCAAAAACCTTTAAATTTCTATCTTTAGCCAAATGACTCCAAAATGACCCACGGACCTCCAAATTCACTTCCGATCGCGCTCCCAACACCGAAATCACTATACGGAGCTATTCCCAGACTAGCAATCACAAACGGACATTGATAACACTGAAATGTACTTTAACCCAAACTTATGAAATTCTTCCAAAAATGCTAAATTCCACAATAGGTGCCGAAACGTTCCTGGGTCTTCCAAAACCCGATATAGAGATACGCCCAAGTCCGAAATTATCATACGAACCTGCTGGAACCTTCGAATTCCGATTCCGAGGTCGTTTACTCAAAAATCCAATTTTAGTCAATTATTTCAACTTAAAGCTTCCGAAATGAGAATTCTTTTTTCAAATCGACTCTGAACTTCCCGAAATTCAATTCTGACCACGCGTACAAGTCATAATACCTGAAGTGAAACTGCTCATGACCTCAAACTGTTGAACGACGTGCCAGAGCTCAAAACGGCCAGTCGGGTCGTTACAAATACTGTCTCCAATCATTTAGGAATTTAAAGAGTCAAGCTATGAAAATGAAGAGTTAACTCGAATAACGTTAAGGCTTTACATATATCCATCAGAATAATACCAAATGCAATATTATTTAATTAGTCTCGTCGTATTCTCACATTCATATTATATTATTATATTTTCTGAGATTAACTTTACAATTTAAGTGCTTCAAAGAATACAATAATGATAGGTAAGTCGAGAGACCTAGAAGATGTTTTTTTTTCTAATGTTTTGACATTTAATAAGATCCCAATTAATATTTTGATTGTATTAATCCGGCGAAACCAACATAGCAATAAGCCTAGGCTGCTATTTAGTTCAAACAAACCATTTAATGGGAGGTTTTTTAACTTTACTTTTTCATTTAATAGGAGGTCATTTTAATTTTAGGTAGAGACTAATTCAATCATTTAACATTTGAAGGATATTTTGTAAAATAACTTCAACTAAAAGTATTCATGCTTATAATTTTGTATGATATGATGTTTTCTTGAACTACATATCATTATAAATATTTTAATTATGTAATTGTACTGATTCATCACTTTTGTTTCATCCCCTTAGACTTGAGTCAACCCCTCATCCTTCAGTCATCTTTCTTATTAAGCCTCTTCCTATACCCCTTCAAATTTCCTTTCCATCATCTCATTTACGTATTATGTAGACCTTTACTTCTCAATATGGCCCCAATCTTTCCTCCTCTTGACACCCCTTCGGATGACAAGCGTCTCCACAAGATCGTCATTCTACTAGTAAGGGAAGGAATAAAGAACTCATGACTTATTTTATTAGTGTTGATGGAGATTTTTTTTTTCACTTACCCTCCTCTAATTCTTTTCTTTATCTATTACTCTTTATGGTTTTCCATTTATATTTCCATGGTTGTACTTGTGTTTCGGGTTTAAAAGTTAAGGCGGAATCTTCTTGCTTGACTGGTTTAGTTTTCATTGGACGCTAAGATTCCAATTGTAATGATCCGACCGGTCGTTTCATAAATTATACTCCCATTTCCTACATTTCTACTTCTTTATGTGTTCTTCAGCTGGAATTCATCGTATCGTGTTAGTTGGTTCGGGTCCGGAGTGGTTTTGGAGTGGAATGAGACACTTAGTCTCTAATTTGGAAGCTTAAGTTGGAAAAGTCAACCGAACGTTGACTTATGTGTAGAAGATCTCGATGTGAATTCTGATGGTTCGGTTAGCCTTGTTAGGTGATTTTGGACTTAGGAGCGTGTTCGGAATGTAATTTGGAGGTCCGTGGTTGAATTAGGCTTGAATTGGCGAAATGGAAATTTGGCGTTTTCCAGTCGGCAGTGGAAATCTTGATACCGGGGTCAGATTGGAGTTTCGGAAATTGGAGTAGGTCCGTAGTGTCATTTGTGACGTATGCGCAAAATTTCAGGTCATTCGGAGGTGATTTAGTAGGTATTGGCATCATTTGCGGAATTTGGAATTCTGGAAATGTTTAGGCTTGAATCCGGGAGTATTTGGGTGTTTTGATGTTGTTTTTAGTGTTCCGGAGGTTGGACTAAGTTTTTAGGTTGATATATGACTTGTTGGTATTGTTGGTTGAGGTCCCGAGAGCCTCGGGATAATTTCCGGATGGTTAACGGAAAGTTTGGAATTGAGATTGTGCAGCAGAAGCTGCTGCTTTTGATGTTTCCACACCTGCGGATAGGGTACCGCAGGTGCGAGGTCGCAGATGCGGGATTGGAAGGCTAAGGGAAGAACCGCAGATGCGGTGGATTTGACGCATCTGTGGGCACGCAGGTGCGGTTCCTGGGGCGCAGATGCGGTCGTGGTCTTTCAAGTGAAAATCGCAGGTGCAGTTGGTTGGACCGCAGAAGCAGTTGCGCAGGTGCAAAAAGGAGGCCGCAGGTGCGGAAATACCCGGGCAGAAGGTATAAATTAAACCCTTCGCAAATTTTTGCCCATTTCCTCCATTTTTGATGACGAGATTGGAGCTTTTGGGGAGTTTTGAAGAGGGAATCAAGGGGTTACTCATTGAGGTAAGTTATTTGAGCTTAATACTTATGGTTATGGTAATTTTCAATTGTTTGAGCATGAAATTGGTAGAAATTAGGGATGAAATTTAGGGGATTATGGCTTGAAATTGGAGAGTTTGATTTGGGGATTTGAGGGACCATTTGAGGTCGGATTTTGATGAATTTGGTATGTATAGACTCGTGAGTGAAAGGAGTTTCTAGTTTTGTGATTTTTGTCAGATTCTGAGACGTGGCCAGGGGGCGGGTTTGGGTGAATTTCGGGATTTTGGTATAATTTGATAATTTTTCGTATGGAATTGGTTCATTGGCCTATATTTTGATTGCATTGTATTGCTTTTGGTCAGACTCGGGACGTTTGGAGGCTAATTCCAGACGCAAGGGCGTTGCGGAGTAGGGATTTGACCGGTTTGAGGTAAGTAATGATTGAAAATCTTGTCCTGAGGGTATGAAACCCCGGATTTCACATCGTTTCTCTACTTTGAGATGATGCACATGCTGCGTGACGAGCGTGTGGGCGTGCACCGTTGGGGATTGTGACTTGGTCTGCCCCGAGCAACTATTAAGTTGCGTATTTGACTGAAACTATATGATACTTATATGTTTTTGAAAGAGTTTCTATAAATTGGGCTGAATGCCATATTTGGGCCTCGTGCCAAAGCTGGTTGGATCCTTAGTGGTCTTTTCTTATTATCCTCTCACTATTTTGATTTAGTATCTACAAGCAGTCGTGCTGTATTCACTGATTTCGTAACTCAGTCTTTATTACTCCGTTTTGATGCATAAAATGATATTTTGGGCTGAGCACCCTGTCTTTTTATTGATAGCCCGAGTGGCTTGAGAGGTTTATGACTGAGTGAGGCCGAAGGCCTGTAATTGTGAGGATATTGAGAGTATAGCACGTGAGTTGTCCGTGCAGCACGTGAGTTGTCCGAGCGGATTCTGATATTGATACTATAGCACGTGAGTTGTCCGTGCGTGTAATAGCGCTTAGGCTGTAGGAGCCCATCCAGAATCTGTATACCCCCAGTGAGCGCGGGTACCCAGAGTGAGTGATATGATATTTTGCCCGAGGGGCTATTCTTGATCCATGTTGTGCCCGAGGCGCTGTTTACGAGTGACTGTGAGGTTTGCCCGAGGGGCTGATTCTGAGTGATGTTATGCCCGAGGGGCAATTTATGATTCATGTTTGCCTGAGGGGCTGATTGTGACTTTCATCACTTTTACTCCAAATTGCATTGAACCTCTGTTGAAATTATTGAAAAATATTTTTCAAATGATTTTTACCGAAATTGGATTTTATACAAGATGATTTGACTTATATACTGATTTGAAAGCATGCTGTACTTACTGAGATTTCATGACGTGGATTTATGTGTTTCTTACTGTTCAGTCTTTATATACCTTTATTACTTACTAAGTTGGCGTACTCACATTACTCCCTGCACCTTGTTTGCAGAAATAGGGGTTGCTGGACGTGCTAGCGATTGTTGATTTTCATCTAGCGGATTCGTGGAGTTAGCAAGGTAGCTGCATGGCGATCGCAGCGCTGCTCTTCTCCCTCCTATCTTCCTTTAGCTATTATTAGTAGTTTTTCCCAGACTGTATTAGTCTTAGAATTTTCAGACCGTTTTTAGTATATGCTCATGACTTGTGACACCCCGATGTCGGGCTTTTCTTTTCGCACTTTTTTCTTCAAGCTTATATTTGTCACACCTCCTTTTTAACCACCCAAGAGGGTATCTAGGGGTGTAAGGGAGTTTTTCCAATTAAAGTGACATTATTCGAAATGGGATTATTTTATTTATTTTTCAGAGTCGCCACTTGGAATAGTTTATTTGGTGTCCCAAGTCCCCGGTTTATTTTAAAATCCCGAATCGAGGAAATTTGACTTTATTTAAAAGTCTGCAAACCAGAAATTCTAAGTAAGGAATTCTGTTAACCCGGGAGAAGGTGTTAGGCATTCCCGGGTTCCGTGGTTCTAGCACGGTCGCTTAAACTATTAATATTGGCCTATTATCTGATTAATTACATGTGTTTCTTACTGCTCAGTCTTTATTTACCTTCATTACTTACTGAGTTGGCGTACTCACATTACTCCCTGCACCTTGTGTGCAGATCTAGGGGGACGTGCTAGCGACTGTTGATTTTCATCCGTCGCGGATTCGTGGAGTTAGCAAGGTAGCTGCATGGTGATCGCAGCCCTTCTCTTCTCCCTCCTATCTTCCTTTAGCTGGTAGTAGTAGTTTTTCCCAGACTGTATTAGTCTGAGCATTTTCAGACCGTTTTTAGTAGATGCTCATGACTTGTGACACCCCTATGTCGGGCTTTTCTTTCCGCACTTTGTTCTTCAAGCTTATATTATGAAGTTCTATTTATTAATAGCTTAAAGACATCTTTATTTTGGCTTATCCCCGTTGTTTTGGTAAAAAAGTTGGCTTGCCTAGTTCCATGTTCGGCGCCATCACGACATGGTAGATTTGGGTCGTGACAAGTTGGTATCAGAGCCTAGGCTACACAGGTCTCACGGGTCATGAGCGGGTTTAGTAGAGCCTTGCGGATCGGTACGGAGACGTCTGTACTTATCTTCAAGAGGCTGCAGAACCTTTAGGAAAACTTCACATTCTTGAATTCTTGTCATGCGAGTAGTTGATTCTGGTAACTAAACTTCTGTTATTCTATTCTCTCACAGATGGTGAGGACACGTGCTACCGGTCAGGACGGACGACCACCAGTACCACCAGTTGGGGCCACGAGAGGCCGAGGTCACGGTCGAGTCTTTGGTAGGGGCAGGGGTGTAGCCCGCAGAGCAGCTAGGGCAACACCTGCAGATCCACCAGCCGCCCCAGTTCATGATCAAGTCCCAGTTGTTGATGCTCCAGCAGGACCAGCTCAGGCACCGGATGTGCCTATTGTTATCCCAGGTGATGACGTCCAAATCTACCACTAAAAAGTAAATGGACACGGTCGCATGCAATATAATTTACCCAACTATGAGTCGGGGTCGAATCCCACAGAGAACAATATGTAGGTGATTAGGAATGTAAGAGAATTATCACTTGTTATGCAATGCCAAACACTTAGAATTGGTTTTAGAAAATATTTATACCTAAATGTGGAAATGTAAACTAACCTAGAAAGCAAGTAAAATGATCAATGGCTACAAGTATGGATGCATCGGGAATTACACTCAAGTAACGATCCAATGAATTTTATGATTTTACAAATATGAGCGAGTTTATGTTAATTAGCCACGAGTAATAATTTTATATTAGCTTCTTCCAAAGACTAACAAGATTTCCTAATTGAATTATCCCTAAAACAATTAAGAGATTAAGCACACCCGGATATGGCTACAAGTAGTTCAATCCTATCCCTAGGTAGAATCTATAAAATGAGGGTTAAAGCCTCAAGTTCTTGTTAATTAATCTTTTCCAACCCCAAATAATCTTTCCCAAAATTAATTCGGAGTTAATGGGCGAGTCCTAGGGTTAGCTAATCCCTTTGGAAACATTAAAGAACAAGAATAATTAAAGTAACAATAACTCACTTCATAAAAGGATAAAAATCATACAATACATAAGCACAACAAGGTATTTAATCCACACTTTAAATATGAATATTCCTATAAACAAGATTCAAGTGTTGGATAAAATACTACACACTTGATATACAATACAAAGCAAGGAAATGAAGAAATAAACATAAATGGGTAAGAAATTCTCAACCAAAAGCTTCAAATCTTCAAGACCAAAGTGTGTGTGCAAACCCTAGCTTTCAACCTTGTTCTCTCTACTGTTTGGAACTGAAAATAAGCCAAAGATATGCCAAAGATCTTTTACAAACGAGCTGGTTTCGGGTATTAAATGGTTTGGGGACAAAAAATATGAAATTCCAGAATTGCCCAGGTCTGATGCTCGATTTTCGCATTTGCGAACATAAGTTCGCAATTGCAAACTATGCCTATACTGCTCAACTTCGCATTTGCGATAAACACTTCACATTTGCGAAGGTTGACTGCTTGGGTTGACTTCGCATTTGCGACGTCTTCTTCGCATTTGCGAAGACTGCCTGAATGGTCTCTCTTCACAATTCCCATGCAATACTCGCAATTCCCACGGCTGCTGGCTTCGCAACTCCCTGGATTCTGTCGCAATTGCGCCAACTGAGGGCATTTCCCAGATTTTCCTCTTTTTAGCTTCTTTTTGACTCGTTTCACTTGGTGTCTTCAACATCACTTCTAAATCACATAGAACCAGTAATATAGAAGTAAACGGCATTAAACACGTGATTTTATCACTCAAACATAGCAAAAATATAGGCTTAAAGAAAAAGGCAAGTTGGTAAAATAACAACTTATCACCAGGCCTTCAGGAGGCGCTAGCTCCGATTCTATGAGTGTGCACTGGCCTGGCTCAGGCGGTCTTAGTTTCTACGACCGCAGCTACCTCTCAGGCCGGGGGAGGCACTCAGACTCCCGCCGCTCGCACACCTGAGCAGGTTGTTCAGGGACTTCAAACACCGGAGGCACCTCCAGCCCAGCTGGTTGCAGCTGCTCAGGACTATGTAGCTCCTGTTATGCCAGAGGACTAGCGGTGCAAATTGGAGAGGTTTGGGAGACTCTAGCATCCGTTGTTTAGTGGTGCTGAGGGTGAGGATGCACAGAGTTTCTTGGACAAGTGTTAGAGGATGCTTCGGACCGCAGGTATTCTGGAGACTAGTGGGGTTTCATTCACTACTTTCCAGTTCTCTGGGGCTGCAATTAGTTGGTGGGAGGCTTACGAGAGGCATAGGCCAGTTGGCGCAGCGCCCCTTACTTGGCAGCAGTTCTCCGTTCTCTTTCTCGAGAATTCTGTACCTGAGTATCGCAGAGAGGAGCTGCGCAGGCAGTTCGAGCAGCTTTGCCAAGGTGATATGTCTGTTACACAATATGAGATGCGATTCTCTGAGTTGGCTTGTCATGTGGTCTGGTTGGTTTCCACAGACCGAGAGAGGATCAGGAGGTTTATAGATGGCCTCGGTTTTCAGCTTCGGTTGCTTATGACCAGAGAGAGGGTATCTGATGCTACTTTTGATGAGGTTGTCGACATTTCTTGACAGATTGAGATGGTTCGTGGTCAGGAGAGGGTTGAGAGGGAGTCCAAGAGGCCTCATGGATAGGGTGCATTCTGTGGTGCTCCTCATGGGGGTCAGTTCCAGCACGGCAGAGGCCGTCCATTCAAACATGCTCAGTTATCTCGCCCAGCTCACCATGGTGCATCATCGGGCCATGGTTCTCACAGTTCTTATCAGGGCCATTCATCACTTAGTTCTCTTCCAGCTCAGAGTTTGTCCCGTGCTCCATCGGTTCAGGGCTCTTCTATGCTAGGTTCTTCTACTAGTTATCCCGGTGCTAGGGGTTTCCTTCAGTCCCCGTCTCCAGCACCAGGGGGTTGTTATGAGTGGGGAGAGTTGGGGCGGATGTGGAGGCAGTGTCCTCGTCGCCATGAGGGTCCGCCTCAGTAGAGGAGTCAGCCATCGACTTCAGCACCAGTTACTTCACCACCTACCTAGTCAGCTAGGGTGGAGGACAATCAGCTAGGGGTCGCCCTAGAGGGGTAGGTCGATCAGGTCATGGTCAGGCCCGTTTCTATGCACTCGCAGCCAGACCAGATGCTATTGCTTCAGATGCTGTGATTACAGGTATTGTCTCAGTCTGCCACAGGGATGCCTCTATATTATTTGATCCTGGTTCAACTTTTTCATATGTGTCATCATATTTTGCTCATTATTTGGATACGCCCCACGAGTCTCTTATATCATCTATTCGTGTATCTACTCCGGTGGGCGATACTATTGTCGTAGACCGCGTATATCAGTCATGTGTGGTGACTATTGGGGGTTTGGAGACCCGAGTGGACCTTTTCTTGCTAGGTATGGTTGATTTTGATGTGATATTGGGCATGGATTGGTTGTCTCCTTGTCGTGCTATTCTGGACTGTCATGCTAAGACAGTGTCGTCGGCTATGCCAGGGGTGCCACGGATTGAGTGGCGAGGTTCGACGAATTATGTTCCCAGTAAGGTGATTTCATTCTTGATGGCCCACCGGATGGTTGGGAAGGGTTGTCTCTCTTATTTGGCCTTCGTGAGGGATGTCAGTGCAGAGAATCCTACCATCGATTAAGTTCTGGTAGTGAGGGATTTTTCGGATTAGTTTCCTGCAGACCTGCCGGGCATGCCACCGAACAGGGATATTGACTTCGGTATTGATTTGGTGCCGGGCACTCAGTCCATTTCTATTCCACTGTATCGTATGGCACTGGCGGAGTTAAAGGATTTGAAGGAGCAGCTTCAGGAACTCCTTGATAAGGGATTTATTCGGCCTAGTGTATCGCCTTAGGGTGTGCCTATTCTATTTGTAAAGAAGAAGGATGGTACAATGAGGATGTGCATCGATTATAGGCAGTTGAACAAAGTCACAATCAAGAACAAGTATCCTTTGCCTCATATTGATGATTTATTTGAGCAGCTTCAGGGAGCGAGAGTGTTCTCCAAGATTGATCTCAGGTCAGGGTATCACCAGTTGAAGATCAGAGACTCTGACATTCTTAAGACAGCTTTCAGGACCTGATACGGTCATTATGAGATCCTTGTAATGTCTTTTGGACTGACCAATGCCCCAGCATCGTTCATGCATTTGATGAACAACGTGTTTTGGCCTTATCTCGACTCGTTTGTTATTGTATTCATTGATGATATTCTGGTGTACTCGCGTAGTCAGGAGGAGCACGCTGAGCATTTGAGAGTTGTATTGCAGCGGTTGAGGGAGGAGAAGGTTTATGCAAAGTTCTCCAAGTGTGAGTTCTGGCTCAGTTCAGTGGCGTTCTTGGGGCACGTGGTGTCCAATTAGGGTATTCAGGTTGATCCGAAGAAGGTAGAGGCGGTTCAGAGTTGGCCCAGACCGTCCTCAGCCACAGAGATTCGTAGCTTTCTTGGTTTGGCGGGCTATTACCGTCGGTTCGTTCAGGGATTTTCATCTATTGCGTCACCCTTGACCAAATTGACCCAGAAGGGTGCTCCTTTCAGGTGGTCGGATGAGTGTGAGGCAAGCTTTCAGAAGCTCAAGATTGCCTTGACCACAACTCCAGTGTTACTTTTGCCTTCAGCTTCAGGTTCTGATTTGGTGTATTGTGATGCTTCTCGGGTTGGTATTGGGTGTGTGTTGATGCAGGAGGGTAGAGTGATTACTTATTCTTCCCGTCAGTTGAAGCCTCATGAGAAGAACTACCCTGTTCATGATTTGGAGTTGGCTGCCATTGTTCACGCGTTGAAGATTTGGAGGCATTATCTCTATGGTGTGTCTTGTGTGGTGTTTACCAATCATCGTAGCCTCCAGCACTTATTCATGCAGAAAGATCTCAATTTGAGGCAGCGGAGATGGTTGGAGTTGCTAAAGGACTATGATATTACTATTTTGTACCATCCGGGAAAGGCCAATGTAGTGGTCGATGCTTTGAGTAGGAAGGTAGTGAGTATGGGCAGTCTTGCATTTATTCCTGTTGGGGAGAGACCTCTTGTAGTTGATGTTCTGGCCTTGAACAATCGGTTTGTGAGGTTGGATATTTCGGAGCCCAGTCGGATCTTAGCTTATGTGGTTTCTCGGTCTTCCTTGTTTGATTGCATCAAAGAACGCCAGTATGATGATCCTCATTTGCTTGTCCTCAAGGACAAAGTTCAGCACGGCGATGCCAGATATGTGACTATTGGTGATGACGGGGTATTGAGGATGCAGGGTTAGATATGTGTGGCCAATGTAGATGGGCTTCGGGAGTTGATTCTAGAGGAGGCCCATAGCTCGCGGTATTCCATCCATCCGGGTGCCACGAAAATGTATCAGGATTTGACAGCACTATTAGTGGAGGAGAATGAAGAAAGATATAGTGGGTTTTGTAGCTTGGTGCGCCAATTGTCAGCAGGTGAAATATGAGCATCAGAGACTGGATGGCCTGCTTCAGCAGATGGATATTCCAGAGTGGAAGTGGGAGCGGATCACCATGGATTTCGTAGTTGGACTCCCACGGACTTTGAGGAAGTTCGATGCTATTTGGGTGATTGTGGATCAGCTGACCAAGTCCGCGCACTTCATTCCGATGTGTACTACCTATTCTACAGAGCAGTTAGTTGAGAATTAAATCTGAGAGATTGTTCGCCTGCATGGTGTCCCAGTTTCCATCATTTCAGATAGAGGTATTCAGTTTAAATCGCAGTTTTGGAGGGCCATGCAGCGAGAGTTGGGTACTCAGGTTGAGATGAGCACAACTTTTCACCCTCAGACGAACGGACAGCCCGAGCGCACTATTCAAATATTGGAGGACATGTTGCGCTTGTGTCATTGCTTTCGGGGGTTCATGGGACCAGTTTCTACCGCTCGCGCAGTTTGCATATAACAACAGTTATCAGTCGAGTATTTAGATGGCTCCATATGAGGCTTTATGTGGAAGACCGTGTAGATCCCCAGTAGGTTAGTTTGAGCCAGGCAAGGCTAGGCTTTTGGGTACAGACTTGGTACAGGATGCTTTGGACAAGGTGAAGGTGATTCAGGAGCGACTTCGTACGGCGCAGTCGAGACAAAAGAGTTATGCTGATAGGAAGGTCTGTGATGTGTCTTACATGGTTGGGGAGACGGTTCTACTGAAGGTTTCACCCATGAAGGGTGTTATGAGATATGGGAAGAAGGGCAAGTTGAGCCCTCGATTCATTGGGCCTGTTGAGGTGCTTCGGAGGATTGGGAGGTGGCTTATGAGCTTGCGTTGCCACCTAGCTTGTCGGGTGTGCATCCGGTATTTCATGTTTTTATGCTCTAGAAGTATATCGATGATCTGTCTTATGCTTTGGATTTCAGCACAGTTCAGTTAGACGGTGATTTGACTAATGATGTGGAGCAAGTTCTATTTTGGAGCGGCAGGTCCGAAAGTTGAGATAAAAGGATAAGCTTCAGTGAAAGTGCAGTGGAGAGGCCGGCCCGTGGAGGAGGCCACTTGGGAGACCGAGCGGGAGATGCAGAGAAGATATCCACACCTATTTAGGGCTTCAAGTATGTTTCTAGACTCGTTCAAGGATGAACATTTGTTTAAGAAGGGGAGGATGTAACGACCCGACCGGTCGTTTCATGAAATATAGCCCTGTTTCCCCCATTTCTGCTTCTTTATGTGTTCTTCAGCTATAATTCATCGTATCGTGTTGGTTGGTTCGGGTCCGAAGTGGTATTGGAGTGGAATGTGACACTTAGTCTCTTATTTAAAAGCTTAAGTTGGAAAAGTCAACCGGACGATGACTTATGTGTAGAAGATCTCGGATGTGAATTCTGATGGTTCGCTTAGCTCCGTTAGGTGATTTTGAACTTAGGAGCGCGTTCAGAATATAATTTGGAGGTCCGTGGTAGAATTAGACTTGAATTGGCAAAATTGGAAATTTGGCGTTTTCCGGTCGGCAGTGGAAATCTTGATATCGGGGTCTAAATGGAATTTCGGAAATTGGAGTAGGTCCGTAGTGTCATTTTTGACGTGTGTGCAAAATTTCAGGGCATTCGGAGGTGATTTAGTAGGTTTCGGCATCGTTTGAGGAATTTGGAATTTTGGAAATCCTTAGGCTTGAATCCGGGAGTATTTGGGTGTTTTGATGTTGTTGTGACTGTTCCGGAGGTTCGACTAAGTTGGTAGGTTGATATATGACTTACTGGTATTATTGGTTGAGGTCCCGAGGGCCTCGGGATGATTTCGGATGGTTAACGAAAAGTTTGGAATTGAGATTGTGCAGCTGAAGCTGCTGCTTCTGATGTTTCTGCACCTGCAGATAAGGGACCGTAGGTGCGAGGTCGCTGATGCGGCAAGGATGTCGCAGATGCGGGACTGGAAGGCCAAGGGAAGAACCGCAGATGCAGTGGATTTGACGCATCTGCAGGCCCGCAGGTGCGGTTCCTGGGGTGCAGATGTGATCGTGGTATTTTAAGTGAAAACCGCAGGTGCGGTTGGTTGGACCACAGAAGCGGTTGCGCAGGTGCGAGAAGGAGGATGCAGGTGCGGAAATACCTGGGCAGAAGGTATAAATTAAACCCTTCGCGAATTTTTACCCATTTCCTCCATTTTTGAAGACGGGATTGGAGCTTTTGGGGAGTTTTGAAGATGGAATCAAGGGGTTACTCATTTAGGTAAGTTATTTGAGCTTAATACTTATGGTTATGGTAATTTTCAGTAGTTTGAGCATGAAATTGGTAGAAATTAGGGATGAAATTGAGGGGATTAGGGCTTGAAACTGGAGAGTTTTATTTGGGGATTCGAGCGACCATTTGAGGTCGGATTTTGATGGATTTGGTATGTATAGACTCGCGAGTGAAAGGAGTTTCTAGTTTTATGATTTTTGTCGGATTCTGAGACGTGGACCCGAGGGCCGGGTTTGGGTGAATTTCAGGATTTTGGTATAATTTGAAAATTTTTCGCATGGAATTGGTTCATTGGCCTATATTGATTGCATTGTATTGCTTTTGGTCAGACTCGGGACGTTTGGAGGTCGATTCCAGAGGCAAGGGCGTCGCGGAGTAGGGATTTGACCGGTTTGAGGTAAGTAATGATTGTAAATCTTGTCCTGAGGATATGAAACCCCGGATTTCACACTGTTTCACTGCTTTGAGGTGACGCACATGCTGGGTGATGAGCGTATGGGCGTGCACCATTGGTGATTATGACTTGGTCCGCCCCGTAGCAACTATTAAGTTGCGTATTTGACTGAAACTATATGATACTTATGTGTTTTGGAAAGAGTTTCTATAAATTGGGTTGAAGCCATATTTGGGCCTCATGCCAAAGCTGATTGGACCCTTAGTCGTCCTTTCTTATTATCCTCTCACTGTTTTGATTTAAGATCTATACTCAGTCATGCTTTGCCGAGGGTCTATCGGAAACAGCCTCTCTGCCCTATCGGGTAGAGATAAGGTATGCGTACACATTACCCTCCCAGACCCCACCTGGTGGGATTTTACTGGGTAGTTGTTGTTGTTGTTGTTGTTGTTGTTGTTGTACTCAGTCATGCTGTGCTTACTGATTTCGTAACTCAGTCTTTATTACTCCGTTTTGATGCATATAATGATATTTTGGGCTGAGCATCCTGTCTTTTTACTGATAGCCCGAGTGGCTTGAGAGGTTTATGACTGAGTGAGGTCGAGGGCCTGAAATTGTGAGGATATTGAAAGTATAGCACATGAGTTGTCCGTGCAGCACTGATATTGATACTATAGCACGTGAGTTGTCCGTGCGTGTTGTAGCGCTTGGGGTGTAGGAGCCCCTCCGGAGTTTCTACACCCCAAGTGAGCGCGGGTACCCTGAGTGAGTGATATAATGTTTTGCCCGAGGGGCTGTTCTTGATCCATGTTGTGCCCGAGGGGCTGTTTACGAGTGACTGTGAGGTTTGCCCAAGGGGCTGATTCTGAGTGATGTTATGCCCGAGGGCCGGTTTATGATTCATAATTTGTCCGAGGGGCTGTTTGTGACTTTCATCACTTTTACTCCAAATTGCATTGAACCTCTGTCGAAACTATTGAAAAATATTTTTTCAAATGATTTTTAGCGAAATTGGATTTTAAACGAGATGATTTGACTTATATACTGATTTGAAAACATGCTGTACTTACTGAGATTTCATGACGTGGATTTATGTGTTTCTTACAGTTCAGTCTTTATATACCTTTATTACTTACTAAGTTGGCGTACTCACATTACTCCCTACACCTTGTTTGCAAATATAGGGGTTGCTGGACGTGCTAGCGATTGTTGATTTTCATCTATCGCAGATTCGTGGAGTTAGCAAGGTAACTGCATGGCGATCGCAACGCTGCTCTTCTCCCTCCTATCTTCCTTTAGCTATTATTAGTAGTTTTTCCCAGACTGTATTAGTCTTAGAATTTTCAGACCGTTTTTAGTAGATGCTCATGACTTGTGACACCCCGATGTCGGGATTTTCTTTCCGCACTTTTTTCTTCAAGCTTATATTTGTCACACCTCCTTTTTAACCACCCAAGAGGGTATCTAGGGGTATAAGGGAGTTTTTCCAATTAAAGTGACATTATTCGAAATGGGATTATTTTATTTATTTTTCAGAGTCGCCACTTGGAATAGTTTATTTGGTGTCCCAAGTCCCCGGTTTATTTTAAAATCCCGAATCGAGGAAATTTGACTTTATTTAAAAGTCTGCGAACCAGAAATTCTAAGTAAGGAATTCTGTTAACCCGGGAGAAGGTGTTAGGCATTCCCGGGTTCCGTGGTTCTAGCACGGTCGCTTAAACTATTAATATTAGCCTATTATCTGATTAATTACATGTTTTTAACCTATTGTGCATTTTCAAACTTTATAACCACTTATATTTATTTAAAACCACTTTTTAGGATTTTATGGAATTATTTCTTGAACAAGTTACGATTGTCGTACACTTGCCGTTTTGGAACACACAGCGAACCACGCTACATGAAATGCAACCGCGATTCGCGATATTTTTATTTTATTATTGTTCGAAGTTGTTATGATCGGGTTACATGAAATGCACCCCCTGAATTTGGGAATTAGGTATCATGACTGTGCCACGGGAACCGTACCCATAATCACGATGGTTTATTATAAAATGCGCCTAAAGCAAACTACGAATGTTCAAAGTGTTTCAATTTGAGATTATTGTGAAGGCCATAGGCTATGGAATTATTGTGGGAGAAGTGCATTACGTAGTAGCCATGATACTTGATAAAGTTATCTATATTACAAGTCATTAACAGGCTAAAAGACATTGTTGTAGCTATTAACCAAGAATCTAGATAGTCTATTTGCCATATTCCTCGGTGCAATCCATTAACCAACTGCTAACTTCTCAATTAGAACAAGGTCCTTTTCAATAAAATAGAATAAAAGAAATAAAGACAAGCTTGTTCAATTCTATCCTTTTAGATTAGAAACTCAAAATTAACAAATAAAATCCAAACAGCACTATCTAAAGAAATATTGCAACAGAGAATTGGAGTAACCACTATAATATTAACACCCAAACAACACATCAAGCAAATCAGTATGCCAAACAACATATCAAGCGAATCAGTATGCAATTAACAATACCAAGAATCTTGTCAATTAGAAAAGAGAACTTTGTAAATAAAAGAAGGAAGGAAGGGATGGGAATGTGACCTTTGGTATAAATAAACTGAGTTGAAATTACAGAGACGTCTCTCAACCGAAACCGACCACCGGAGACGAACTCGAGCTCGAACGAACTTGTGTATTCAGGTGTTGTTTCGGGCAGATTTTCGCAACTGTTTTGGACTGATTTCAGCAGGTTTGTGGCTGATTTTTGTTGGGTAATTGGGCTATCTTTCAGCTCGTTGTTGCAAATTTTGGGACTGTATGTGAGTTGGTTTTTGGGTGTTGAAAATGAGGAACAAAAATGGCGTTTCAGCTGATTTCATGGCTGCGCTTTTCAGTTGATTTTTGGCTTTGTTTTTTAAGTGTTTGGGAGGTGAGTTTCAGCTGGGTTTGGTGGAGGAAGTTTGTTGATTTTGATGGAGGAAAATTGTATTTGGTAAGAAAGAGGACTTATGATTAGTGTGTGTGTATTTCTTTCAATTGAGAAAACCAGAAGATCAAGTCCACGAGGAAACGGCTGATGCCTCTTTTAGGGCCTAGGGGGTCTAGGTTAGGGTGTAGGTTTAGGTCTCTTTTTATAGTTTAAGTCTAGGGTTTTAGGGATATTGGACTTGGGCTATTATGGGCTAGGTCCAAAAATTAGGCCTAAAAAATAGGTTGTTTGAGCCCAAATTTACTCTTTCTCGGTGAACGAGACTAAAAATACGACCTCATTTACTAATTAATCTTACTTAAGTAAAAGTAAGACTAATCGTTTAAACAAACCTATTTTTTTTTTGGTAGTTTCAAATATTATATTAAAATAAAAAAATAAGGTACTATTTTTGTATCATTTTTTTAGCTTTATGAAGGGTACATAAAATAAAATATTTTTTTGTAATTTTTATTTTTGTGACTAAATAAAGTAAAAGAGTCAAAATTAGTTGAAATAACTATATTATGCATAAACTAAATATTTATGTGCTAAAATATATAAAATCTTCGAGAGGGTCAAAAACCACATGTCTACAGCTGCCCCTCTTTGACTGAAAAACGCGAAGAGTTTTCAGACAAAGAACGACGAGACAGGTTTTTTGACCCGACCCTTATTTATAGAGACCAAATGCTAAGAGAAAGGAGAATGTGACCGAGCCCTGGTATCTGAGCTGCCTACATATCCTTGGCTATAAAGGAATCAGGCCACGTGTAGTTCAGAAGTGAGTGAGATTATGGAGTACTCAGGTGGAGAGCCGATTGAGGTGTCGTCAAGGTTCCGGTCCGCGGTCCCGTTATTACATCAAAAATCAAAATGGAAAAAACTAACTAAGCCTATCAGCTAGGAGTTACAAGATTCCTATCTATGAGTCTTCTGAAGCTTGATCTTGAGTTTTGGTTGGTTCTTCATGTGGACTCTGATCTGATTCTTGATGCTTGTTAGCTGCAAGTGCTGGTTCTTTCTTTTATCAACTTCTCGGATCAAGGCAGGACGTCCAAAGCTTGTGACTTCAATCACGTCTTGAGCAGTCCACATCTTTTCTCCGCTTCTGCGCTTTGAGTTCACTTCTTTTCTTTTTTCTTCTCTCTCTTTTTTTCTTTTTCTGGATTGAGACTCATTCTTTAGGTCGTCTCGAACCTTATACCTCACAGTGAAAACCTGTTCAGGCACCAAAGCAAACAAACGAACGAAATTTTTCTGCCCCAGTTTTCACTAGGAAAATTTCGTGAGTTATTGTAACAAAATCTAAATTACTTCTTTATTGAAAGCAATAAAATCAGGATTGTGTATCCTTGGGAAAAGAAAATTAGGGGGTGGAGACCCTGTGTCCAAAATAAAATCAACTAGGGAGTGGAGACCCTATGTCTAAAATAAAATCAACTAGGGAGTGGAGACCCTATGTTGGAAAAGCACACTAAGGAGTGGAGATCCTATGTCTAAAATAAAATCAACTAAGGAGTGGAGACCCTATGTTGGGAAAGCAGACTAGGGAGTGGAGACCCTATGTTGGAAAGTGAGACTACTGAATTGTGTACCTATGCTAAAATGAACCAAGAAGGATTTTTCTTTTTTTTTTAAGAAAAATCATCACTTTTTTCATTCATTTTTTTTGAGAAAATCATTCTTTTAAACAAATTGCCCCAATGCCCTTTTTTTTAAATCGAGACAATCTTTGTTTTTAAAGAAATTATTATCCTAAAAGAAGATTCATCAGACTAGGTTTTAATCTTAGGAGAAAGATTCATCAGACTAATACTTCGATCCTAGGAGAAAATTCATCAGACTAGGTTTTCTATCTTAGGAGAAAAATTCATTAGACTAAGATTTCTATCCTAGGAGAAAGTTCATCAGACTAGGGCTTCTATCTTAGGAGAAAAATTCATCAGACTAAGATTTTAATCCTAGGAGAAAATTCATCAGACTAGGTCCCCTTTTTTTTGTATCTTAGGAGAAAGATTCATCAGACTAAGATTGCTATCCTAGGAGAAAGTACATCAGACTAAGATTTCGATCCTAGGAGAAAATTCATCAGACTAAGTCTTCTATCTTAGGAGAAAAATTCATCAGACTAAGATTTTGATCCTAGGAGAAAATTCATCAGACTAGGTCCTTTTTATTTGTTATCTAAGAAGAAAGATTCATCAGACTAAGATTTCTATCCTAGGAGAAAGTTCATCAGACTAGGTCTTCTATCTTAGGAGAAAAAATTATCAGACTAAGATTTTAATCCTAGGAAAAAGTTCATCAGACTAGGTCTCTTTTTTGGTATCTTAGGAGAAAGATTCATTAGACTAAGATTTCTATCCTAGGAGAAAGTTCATCAGACTAGTTCATTTATCTTAGGAGAAAAATTTATCAGACAGAAAATTCATCAGACTAGGTCCTTTTTTTTATTATCTTAGGAGAAAGATTCATCAGACTAAGATTTCTATCCTAGGAGAAAGTTCATCAGACTAGGTCTTCAATCTTAGGAGAAACATTCATCAGACTAAGATTTATTGAGAGAAAAATCCATCAGACTAGGATGTATTACCCTAGGAGGAAAATTTAAAGAGCAATGGCATGATTTTATGCATATTAACAAGACGAATAAAGGCAAAGATTTGAGAAACTTCCCTTCGGCGGCTCTCCTTTTATCTTTTCTTTTTCCATCTTTTTTTTTTGAACCACTTTCTCTTCACTGCTTTGTTCCTATTTCAAACAAAGAAAATTTTGTCAGTTTTAAAAGGTGGTGGTCGGTTTGTGGCTTTGATCTTTGGTAGTTGGCTTTGTGTCCATTCTCTTTTAGAAGACCGACAACATTGGTAGTTGACTGCACTGTTGGGAGACTCTGTTGTTGCTTTCAAGGGACCTTTACTTCTTGTATCAATCCTGATTGTTTCGCTCCCAATGCCATTGGTGTTTTGTGGCTCAATCATCCTTATCCCGACCGGAGATCTTTGCTCAGGTGACCTTTTCTGATATCTTCAATGACTTCCTGCTTTTGAGCAATTTGTCTATCAGAGAGAATCACAACTGGTAAGAGCCTTTTGCATGATGTGCACACTTCATAGTCATTGTTCGGTACTACAGAGAATCCCTGATTAACCGTGAGGCTATCTGTAACGACCCGACCGATCGTTTTACCTGTTTGAACCCCGTTCCCCCAAATAAAGCCTCCCGTACTTGCTTTAGCTAATTTACGACTTGCGGGGGCGATTGGTTCGGGAGTTGAAAGAGTTTTGAGTAAAAATATGTCCATTTGCTTCTTGAAGATTTTCTTAAAGGACCAAGTTTGACTTCGGTCAACATTTTGGGAAAACGGACCCGGATTCGTGATTTGACAATTTCTAAGGGTCCGTGAAAAAATATGGGATCTGGGCGTATGCCCGGAATCGAATTCTGAGGTCCCTAGCCCGAGTAATGAATTTTTATTTAAAATTGTGTAATTGAAGCTTTAAAGAACTAAAGAAACTAAGTAATCATTGATTCCCTAGGTATCGGGCTCGGGTTTTGGTTCCGAAGCTGGGTACAGGTCCGTATTGTCGTTTAAGACTTGCCCGTAAAATTTGGTGCCAATCCGAGTAGTTTAAGGGCGTTTTGACCCGTTAGAGGAGAAGTAAGAACTTGAAGATTCAATAGTTTGATTCATTTGGTTTTAGGGGGTGATTCCAAGATTTAGCGTTGTTTTGGGAGTTCCGAGGGTTTGAGTAGGTTCTCCTCGTGATTTTAAACTTGTCGGTATGTTCGGGCGGGGCTCGGGAGCCCCGAGCGTCAAACGATCGAGGCTCGAGTGAAGCTAAAAATTGAAGAAGAGGCTGAACTGCTGCTTCTGTCATAACCGCAGCTGCGGTTCTAGGGCCGCAGAAGCGGGACCGCAGATGCGGTCAGGACTTCGTAGAAGCGACCAAGGGCAGGCCTAGGGAAAACCGCAGAAGCGGTTCCGCTTTAGCGGAAATTCGACCGCAGAAGCGGTCCAGCCAAATTGGGCCAGAACCGCAGAAGCGGCCCAAACCACAAAAGCGGTTTCCGCAGAAGCGCCCTTCAGACCGCAGAAGCGGTCTAGTCACTTAAAGCCCAGAGCCGTAGATGCGGCCTCCTTTCCGCAGGAGCGGGACCGCAGATGCGGTCCCCAAACCGCAGAAGCGGAAACCGCTGGGCAGTGAGCTCTTTTAATTCGAGCTCAAGGTCATTTATTTCACTCACTACTTCACACTTGGGCGATTTGGGTGCTTCCAAAGAGAGGATTTCCACATAGCATTGTAAGGTAAGTAATCTCCCTCCATTCTTAGTTTAATTACATGAACATTAGTTAGATTAAACACTAAAATTAAGTAAAAAAATCAAAGGTTAGAGCTAGACCTAGGGTTTTAGTAAAACTAAGATTTAAGCATGTAAATTGCTATGTAATAAACTAGAAATGATATATTATTGATCCTTATGCTGTAGAGAACAATTTCCTCCGAAAAATATCGGAATCCGGGCACGTGGGCCCGGGGTCGAAATTTAGGAAACTTGTGAAAGAGGTTGGGAAATTACTTAAATAGTTAGAATTCGACCTTTTAAGCCTTTATTGACTAGTTCTTACCTATTTTAACTAGTTTGTGATCGTTCAGCTTCGAATTAAGAGCTTGGGTTTGTTCTCGATATGGGGAGCGCGCTTTGGAGCGAGGTGAGTCTCCTTTCTAACTTTGTAAGAGGGAATTGTCCCATAGATGTAATAACTGAATAATTATTGCTAAATGCGGGGGCTACGTATGTACTAGGTGACGAGAGTCCGTGCGTAGCTACTATGATATTAATTGTATGGGTAGTTTAGGACCCACATCATGCCTAATTTGGAAGTATCTCTTATTTAAATTGCCACTACGATTATTCATGATATGCTACAGACTTAAAGGAAATATGAAGTGAACGTATGAACTTGCTAAGCCTTGGTAAGAGCTTCCTGGTATGTGTATGAACCTTTGGGTGCATTCTTGATATTTTCTTGATATTTATGGATCGGGCCGATCGCCTCGGTGAGAATAGATGCATCTATGGTTCGTGCCGTTCGACCCTCGACAGTGCACATTTTTAATTCTGTTGGAGCGGGCCGTCGACCTCGGTGTGATTGCATATGATATGTATATATATGCTGATATTTGAACATGNGTTCGGGAAGAAAGGCAAGTTGAGCCCAAGGTTTATTGGCCCCTTTGAGGTGTTGAGGCGAGTTGGGGAGGTTGCTTATGAGCTTGCTATACCCCCTAGTTTATCGGGAGTTCACCCAATTTTTCATGTTTCGATGCTTCGGAAGTATCATGCCGACATATCCCACGTGTTAGACTTCAGCACCATTCAGTTAGATGAGAGTTTGGGCTATGAGGAGGAGCCAGTTGCTATTATTGACAGACAGGATCGCCAGCTGAGGTCCAAGAGGATTTCTGCGGTGAGAGTCCAGTGGAGGGGCCAACCGGTCGAGGAGGCGACCTGGGAGTCCGAGGAGGACATGCGGAGCAGATATCCCTACTTATTCAGCAGTCCAGGTACTTTTCTATGTCCGTTCGAGGACGAACGTTTGTTTAAGAGGTGGAGAAAGTAACGACCCGACCGGTCGTTTTACCTGTTTGAACCCCGTTCCCCTAAATAAAGCCTCCCGTACTTGCTTTAACTATTTTACGACTTGCGGGGGCGATTGGTTCGGGAGTTGGAACAGTTTTGAGTAAAAATATGTCCATTTGCTTCTTTAAGATTTTCTTAAAGGACCAAGTTTGACTTCGGTCAACATTTTGGGAAAACGGACCCGCATTCGTGATTTGACAATTTCTGAGGGTCCGTGGAAAAATATAGGACCTGGGCGTATGCCCGGAATCGAATTTCGAGGTCCCTAGCGCGAGTAATGAATTTTTATTTAAATTTTTTTAATTGAAGCTTTAAAGAACTAAAGAAACTAAGTAATTATTGATTACCTAGGTATCGGGCTCGGGTTTTGGTTAAGAAGCTGGGTATAGGTCGTAATGTTGTTTAAGACTTGCCCGTAAAATTTGGTGCCAATCCGAGTAGTTTAAGGGCGTTTTGACCCGTTAGAGGAGAATTAAGAACTTGAAGATTTAATAGTTTGATTCATTTGGTTTTAGGGGGTGATTCAAAGATTTAGCGTTGTTTTGGGAGTTCCGAGGGTTCGAGTAGGTCCGCCTCGTGATTTTAGACTTGTCGGTATGTTCGGGCAGGGCTCGGGAGCCCCGAGCGTCAAACGATCGAGGCTCGAGTGAAGCTAAAAATTGAAGAATAGGCTGAACTGCTGCTTCTGTCATAACCGCATCTGCGGTTCTAGGGCAGCAGAAGCGGGACCGCAGATGCGGTCAGGACTTCGCAGAAGCGGCCAAGGGCAGGCCCAGGGAAAACCGCAGAAGCGGTCATGAAAACGCAGAAGTGGTTCCGCTTTAGCGGAAATTCGACCACAGAAGCGGTCCAGCCAAATTGGGCCAGAACCGCAGAAGCGGCCCAAACCGCAGAAGCGGTTTCCGCAGAAGCGCCCTTCAGACCACAGATGCAGTCCAGTCGCTTAAAGCCCAGAGCCGCAGATACGGCCTCCTTTCCGCAGATGCGGTCCCCAAACCGCAGAAGCGGAAACCGCTGGGCAGTGAGCTCTTTTAATTCGAGCTCAAGGTCATTTATTTCACTCACTACTTCACACTTGGGCGATTTGGGTGCTTCCAAAGAGAGGATTTCCACATAGCATTGTAAGGTAAGTAATCTCCCTCCATTCTTAGTTTAATTACATGAACATTAGGTAGATTAAACACTAAAATTAAGTAAAAATCAAGGGTTGGAGCTAGACCTAGGGTTTTAGTAAAACTAAGATTTAAGCGTGTAAATTGCTATGTAATGAACTAGAAATGATATATTATTGATCCTTAGGTTGTAAAGAACAATTTCCTTCGAAAAATATCGGAATTCGGGCACGTGGGCCCGGGGTCGGAATTTAGGAAACTTGTGAAAAGGGTTGGGAAATGGCTTAAATAGCTAGAATTTGATTTTTTAAACTTATATTGAGTATTTCTTACTTCCTTTAACTAATTTGTGATCGTTTGGCTCCGACTTGAGGTCTTGGACTTGTTTTTTATATTGGAAGTGCGCGTTGGAGCGATGTGAGTCTCCTTTCTATCCTTGTAAGAGGGAATTGTCCCCATAGGTATAATAATTGAATTATTTGTCATTGTATTCGAGGGCTACGTACGTACTAGGTGACGAGAGTCCGTGCGTAGCGACTATTATGCTAAGTGCGGGTAGTTTAGGACCCATGAGCATGCTTTACGTGATATTCTAGTATAGTTGAGTATCTGGGATTTAATGAACTCTTGTGATTAAGAAGAATGGAATTAGAAAATGACCCTTAACCTATTTGGTTCTTAAAAGAAAATAATTGGCATTTCTATGTACGGCCACCCTCATATGTGTAGTGATTGTTGTTATTGCGTGGCAATGAGTTTATTTCTATTTGACCGCGTCGCACGGTTGATTCGCGAGCGGGGTAATAGATGCATCTATGGTTCGAGCCGTTCGACCCTCGACAGTGCACAATTTACTATTTTTATGTTGGATAGGGTCGTACGTTCCTCGGTGAGTATATGCCCATGACTTATGTGACCCTTTTAATGTGGGTTAGGCCTCATATTTACTTTTATGTATATATGGACACTCGTAATGACAACCTAAAGGAAGAATTGATGTTTTGTACTTGCTAACCCCTATAAACTGAGTTATTACTGCTTGTTATAAATTCTTCTCATTTTACTCGACCTTAGTAAGTATCAAGTCGACCTCTCGTCTCTACTTCTTCGAGATTAGACGGGATACTTACTGGGTACATATTGTTTATGTACTCATGCTATGCTTCTGTACTTAAATGTACAGGGTCTGAGGCAGGTGGATCTGGTTATCACTCTGGTGCGCATTCGTGAGCGGACTTGGGACTTCTACGGTGAGCTGCTTTCCTTCCATGTCGATCTGCAGCCGAAGAAGTCTTTCTTTTGTATTATTATTTTCTGTCTATTTGGATCCAGACAGTAGGGTAGTGTGATATTCTTTTGGATGTATATTCTACTAGTTGCCCGTAGCTTGTGACACCAGGTTCTGGCACACACTTTGGTAGACGATTATTTTGGGGTTGTGTAATTATATTATTACAGTATTCAGCTCTTCTGGTTTAAATTCCAAATTGAGTGTTTATTTCACTTATTCTAATTAAAAGCAACATAAGTATTTTAGAAGTGTTTCCGCAATTGGCTTGGCTGACAAGGGTGTCAGGCGCCCTCATGACCTATTGTGAAAATGGGTCGTGACAACATGGTATCAGAGCACTAGGTTCACGTAGGTCTCACGAGTTATGGGCGGACCTGATAGAGTCTTGTTGATCGGTACGGAGACGTCTGTATTTATCTTCGAGAGGCTATAGGGTATTAGGAAAGACTACTCTTTATTCATTTCCTGTCTTGCAGTGCTTAAAGTACTAAATTTCCCTCTTTTATTCTCTCACAGATGGTGAGAACTCGTACCGCCGACGTTCCGGACCCCGGAGGAACTGCTCCCCCAGTTGCTAGAGGCCGAGGTAGAGGCCGGGGGAGGGCACCGGCCCGTGGTAGGGGACGAGGGCGTCCCAGAGCCGTTCTAGTTGCACCACCGGCAGATCCTGTGGAGGACCCTATTATTGAGGAGCAGGGCGAGGTGCCTGCAGCTGAGCCTACCCCAACGGATTTCATGACAGCACCGGGATTTCAGGAGGTCATGGGTCACATGCTATGGTTCATGGACACTATGACTCAGGCTGGTTTATTTCCAGCAGACCCAGCCACTTCACAGGCAGGAGGGGGAGCCTAGACCACTACTATTCAGGCTCCAGGCCATGCAGCTGCAGTATATCAGACTCCGGGTGCACTACCCGCAGATGGGGCTCAGCCAGTTGCTACAGTGGCACCCCAGCCCAAGCCAGCTGTGGATGGTGACCCACAGAAGTTATTAGACAGATGGACCAGGCTTCACCCTCCAGTCTTCGGGGGTGAGCATCATGAGGATGCTCAGGACTTCATAGACAGGTGCAGGGACAGGCTGCACAACATGAGGATATTGGAGTCGCATGGAGTTGACTTCACTACTTTTCAGCTTGAGGGCAGGGCACGTAGATGGTGGCAGTCCTATGTACTTGGCAGGCCAGCAGGTTCTCCTCCCCTCACTTGGGGTCAGTTCACTCAGTTTTCCTGGATCGATACATTCCGCCCTCTGAGAAGGAAGAGCTGCGGTATCAGTTTGAGCACCTAGAGCAGGGTCAGATGTCAGTGACCGATTATGAGGCGAGGTTCTCTGAGTTGTCTCGCCATGCACTTATGATACTTCCCACAGAGACGGAGAGAGTGCGGGGATTTGTTGCGGGGTTACATCCCACCATCCGATCTGGTATGGCTCAAGAGGTAGAGATGGGTACAGGGTACCAGCTAGTGGTTGAGATTGCCCGCAGGATTGAGGGTTATCGTTTGAGGGGTAGAGAGCAGATGCAGCAGGATAAGAGGGCCAGATTTTCAGGAGAGTTCAGAGGTGCCCCAGACAGGGGTAGAGGCCACTTCGGGAGGGGTCAGCCCAGCAGGCCCTCACACTCAGTACCCCCACCCCCTCCCCGAGGTGCCTGATTATCGCGCAGTGGACTCAACCTTAGGAGGAGTGGGCGCTAATACTTTTACCCAATAGTGGTATCGGGGTCAATTTCCACAGGGAGCTAGAAAGGGAGTTGGATATTTGCTTAGCCTAGAAGTGCGTGTTTGCTTCTAATTGATCTTCTATCATTTTTGGGTTTTTATGATTATCAACTACAATTTAACAACTACTAATTATAACTAAATTATGCTAAGATATTAATTCTAGGTTGTATGCAAGACAAAGAAAGGCACTAGGGTTGTGGCATTTACCTAGGTGGTCAACTAACGGGTAGAGATTCCTAATACAAGAATGATGATTATGGGGCTTATGCTATAACCGTTACACGATTGCACTCACTCTCACACCTCTCGGTAGAAAGAGTGATTTTGCCCAATTGACTCTCTCGAAACCAATTGGGTAGGCTAACAAGCCAAGCAACTTAGGGTTCAAGTTGGATAATTACTCTCTCGAGGTTTTACCCGTTAATTGGGACTACCATTCTCATGGGTCCATCCCAATTCCTTGTTGGGTTAATTTTGGAGTCATAGACACTCTTTCTCAAGAAGAGTCAAGACCCACTAAGCTAGACTTAGTGTTTGCAACCACCAAATCCAAGTTAAAACATAAAATTAACCCAAATATCAAACACCCAACATCATTCAAGCATTAAACAATCACACCCATTAATTACCCACACTAGGGTTGAGCCACAACCCTAGCTAATGGGTTTAGCTAGCCATAATAGCAACAGAAATTGAAGAAGAAGTAGATAAAATCAACATATTAATTAACTAGAATGTTAATCTACAAGATTCCACATTAAAACAGTTGAAAATGCCCAAAATAGGCTAAAACTTGAGTCTCACGAGTGCTGCTGCTATCTGATGTCTAAAACTTTTTTACCTAGAAATAATAAAATATTCTATTTATACTATGCCAGAAAAATCGGACTAAAATACCCCTGCGGGGCTGGCGCGGACCGCGCAGAAATGCAGTGCGGCCGCGTAGGGGTCTTGGCCTTCGATCATTCACTTCTGAAGCTGGGGACGCGGACCGCACAAAGAGGTAGCGCGGCCGCGCAGGCTGATGGGCGCGGACCGCGCAACAATGCAGCGCGACCGTGTGGACTCCAGCGCTGACCGCGTAGAAAAGAGCGCTGACCGCGCATGGAGACTCCTGAAATGGATGCTCTCTGAATCTCCTAGCGCGGCCGCGCAGCAAATCAGTGCGGTCCGTGATAGGTCCTCCTGTCCCTACTTCAATGATTTTTTTGACACTTGAGCAGGTTTCACTCCGTTTCGAGCTGATGTTTGACTTTCGTCATCTTGTCGCTCAAACCTGCAATCAAGCGCACTTTGTAAGCATTCTGAGCCTATTTTATGACAATTCATACATAAGGCATAGGCAAGTATAGGCATAAAACGTGTTAAAATCACAGTTATCAACTCCCCCAAACTTAAACCTTTGCTTATCCTCAAGCAAATAAAAGAAGACCCACCCCTAAAAAGGAAACATCCAAGTAATTCCAGCTTATCCTAAGAAAGCCTCATCCCGCATCAATTGGGACTAACAATTGCCCTCAATACGAATGCATCATTAACACATGTTTAGTCTTTTAAGAACCATGGATCGAATGTGACACGAGAGCATCAAGGGTTGACTCATTTCATCAAGGCGCTTTTCTCAAATACCTTGGTCTTTGTGGAATCCAAACTCACACATCCTCAACTCTCCCTAAGCGAACCTCACTTTTTTTTTGAGTAATGACACACAACTCGAGGTTGATAGATTTTTCACTCCTTTCTCTCACAAAGAAGGTCATAAGTTCAGCTTTAGGTACCATATGCTTGCCCCTTATGTAAGTATCCACTAATGTAGGCTTCCATCAACTCAAGATCATATAGGGGTTTTGAGGAGTCATTGTGAAGGCTTTTGGGGTGAAGGTAGGACATGTTTTTGTTCATTTAGGTTCAATCTTCCCTTTAGCACTTCTTTTGATTCATTATGGCATACTTTTTGACTCATTTGAGTATTTCACTTCTTTCAATTCTTTCAAAGGGTTAGAGAGACACATTGTCACTCTTTCTTTTGCAATTCAAACCTTTCTCCTTTCTCTACTTTTACACAACCTTTTTCACTTTGTTTCCTTTGAATCCCCTTTTTCGGGTCTTATTCACTTTTGCATTTCTTTTTGTCTTTTTCTCTTTTTCATTGCCTCCCTTTTCTTTTGCTTTTGTGCCTCTTTACCGCATTGAAGCCTTTCTTGTCTCACCCCCCAAACTTAGGTATTTGCCATTGCTCAAGGGAAGATTTGGGTGCCAAGAGAGGGTCTCATTGAGAACGGGTATAGGCTTGTAGCTTTGGTTCATGAAAGAAGAAGGTTAAGGCTCAAAAGGGTTGAACTAGGGATCATTTCATTGGTAGGTTATGAAAATTGTTCAAATTTGAAAGTTCGGACCAAGGAGGGCCTATATTCACTTCTCAAGTCAAGTTTCACCTATGATTTCGCCTCAACAAACATTCAGGGTTCTATACCATCGGCTTGGAGCTTAGACTCATAATTCAAATTCTCACCACACACACACTCAGGGTTTGCTAAAGACATCGAGTTGAGAGCCCACAACGACCTTAGTTCCAATTCAAGCGCACAATGGCCTCACACGACCATATGATGATTGTTTGGTCAACACAAGAGTCTCAAGTCCACAATTTTCACCATCCTAAACACAACATTATGTCTTTGACCATGGGATCAAAGGCAAATGTGTTAGGCCCAAGTGAAGCTTGTCGAGGTCCTCTTAACTACAAAATATTGAAAATCAAAAGAAGAAAAATCAAAAACGGACTCAAACCCTTAAGAAGGTTGTCACGCCATATATCATTGGGAAGAGCCACCCGGTTCACACAACACACTACCCTTGGAAAGAACCGTGGCATTAAGAAAACCAAGGGCTTATTGAAAATACTAAAACCAAAACAAAAGGCTACGAGCCTCACTACCAGGCTGAAAACGAAAAATTTAAACGAAAATAGAAAAATCGAATGAATATGTACAATGGGGAGTAGAATATATAACGGGGTGAATATATACATAAGAGTCTAAAAGTAGCCAAAGTTAAAAGTTATATACAGGCCAACTATTTAAAAATCAAAGACAATCCAAAACATAGACTAGAAATGAAATAAATATATACAGTCATCCAATGTATCAGAATCAAAATGGTAGGGCGCACCCCCACAAATAAAAGCTGGCATTGTCCCCAATACCAACTACCAAGATAAGCTCAAGAAAAGAGTAAAAGGATATAGCAAGGCCCCTCAAGCCTAGTCCACATGCGTGGGGTCTCCTGTCGTCCCTGGATCCTCTGTAGTAGCCGGGACCTCAGACTGGTCTCAGACCTGCTGCTGCTGTGCTGCTGGGACATGAGCTGGATCAAGAACAGGCTGAACCACCGGTGGAACACTGGATGTACCCTCATGAACCTGGGCTACCTATATCACAACTCCCTCAGTGCTAGGGAGTTTCCTCTTCTTCCTCGGCCTGGGAATCTCCTCCTGCTGTGGCTGAACTGCTGCTGGATCGACAGTTGGCTCCCCGAAAAGTAAGTCAAGTGGCATCTGATCCGCCAAAAGCTTATCCACATCCTCCCTCAACTTCATCATTGTCTCCTTGGAAGCCTTTTGCTTCCTCAATTCCCTGTGCTCCCTTGCTTGTTTTCCCAATGCTGTGCTGTGCGCTCCAACTGCCTTAGCCAAGGCATTCTGTGTCTCCATCATCTTTTCCTGGTTGGCCAGGATCTTCTTCAGTATCTCCTCAATAGAAGGAGGGATCTCAACTGTGGAAGGGGCTGACTGTGCCTGAACTACAGTGGCCAAGTTTGACAACTTGGATGTCGCAGCTGACATCCAGTTATTCAAACTGGCTAGAGACTGAGCAAGCTGGTGGGCAGTAAACCTGTGGGTCTTCGATGAAGGGACATCTGGGTCAGCTGTAGTAGATGGACCAGCAATAGAAGAAGGGCCCTGAGGCAATATCTCACTGGTAGCAGGGATGGTGGAAGGCTCAGTGGACTGCTCAATAACCGTTGGCTCCTCAGACTGGCCAGGTGCGGTGGAAGTGGATGCTTGAGGCTTTTTGGACCTCTTTGGGTTGTCGGGACCCAACTGACTGTACCATGAGTAGGGGGCCACTGGATCTACCTGGACATCAAATCTCTTCTTCTTTACCTTCAACTCTGTGAAGTATAGGGAAAGAGTGTTTGGGAAGGGGTAGTTTGTGTTTGTCTCCTGCCCTACCGTAGAAATCACTCTTGACATGATGTTGCCCACATTCAGAGGAAAACCCAGCCATAACTGGAAGCCACTAACACTGCACGAGGAATAGGGACTGTGTGATCATGAGTGGAGGGGTCAAGCCTACTACACACGAAGGTCAACCACCCCTTTGCTTCAAAATTGAACGTGTTTCTCAGAATCTTCTCTCCTGCTTTCAACCAGACTGGGACAGTGCCCGGGGCTGCCAAGTGCTGGGCCAACCACGGGCGAACCTCTTCTTTCATTGCCAACTTTTCTAAGTATTGGCTTTCGTCCTCTTCGTTGAACCCCAAAAATTCGTTCAGAGACTTCCCATCAAACATCACCACCTTGTCCCTCACTTGTGTCACCTTTGAATCTTTCACTACATGATAAACATTACAGTAAATTCTTTCACCATATGTTCATTTGCTACTATGCAATGTTCCTTGAAGAACCCCAACCCTCTCTAGTACGGAACTGTGCTTGCACATGTGGGTTTAGAGGAAGAAGATCAGAATCAATAAACTGCCTCTCCGGAATCAATTTTCTTTTGGGCCACCACTCTCGAAATCTGTGAAAGGCTATTTCATTGACAAATCTATCAGCCCATGCTTCCGGTTTTCTTGTTCTCTTTTAACACCACCAACTTGGGGCTCACCCCCCTCGCCGTATCCTGCACTCTCCCCAGATAATGAAGTTGTGGGGGAGGTGGAGTATTGTGCCTTACTTCTATCTTTGGACTCATCAGACGAGTCCAAAACTACATTCACCGGTTTCTTGAGGCTTTTATCAGTTGGTCCCTTGGAGGTAGGTGAAGCTGAGGGAGAGTCATGCAATTGGAGCCAGAGAGACATGTGAGTTGGAGCAGATTCAGAAGTAATACTCCGGGATGGGGCATACTCACTCCCCGAAGAATGGGAGGCAGCTCTATCAGCTTCCCGTATTATCTTGCGGGTCTTTTTGATATTCTCCCGAGTCTGGGGAGTGAGTTTAACAACCCGCTTCCCTTTTCCCCCTCGGGAGGAGCCACCCCTCCCGGGTTGTTGTTCTTTTCCTCCTAGTTGCTTTACCATGATCTACAAAGAAAAGTCTAACATTGTTAGTTGAAGCATATGCAGTGAATTGGATGGTACAGTTGAAAGCATGGGTGAAAAATAGGGTGCAGAATAGAAGGGGCGCGGACCGCGCAAAAGAGCCACGCGGACGCGCTAGGTAGCGCGGACCGCGTAAAACCGGAGCGCGGACCGCGCTTAAGATGTTCCAGAGACACCACTCTCTGAATCTCACCAATGCGGTCCGCACTGTTTTGGACCGCGGCCGCGCTAGACTGGCGCGGATCGCGCAGAAAGGACACGCGGCCGCGTAGGGCAACCACTGAACTGAGGACAGGGATTTTCATTTAAGTCTAATTTATTTGCTCAAATTATGGGTCCTAGTTGTCCCTACTCAGTTACTAATCAAGAAATCATGCCCATTGTTTCACATACACACACAAAATCTACCCTAACAGGTAAAACTAAGAGAGAAAGAAGAAAATAAGAAGTTATACTAACAGGAAGCAGAATAAAATAAACTAAACTAAACTATGAATGAGATTAGTGAGGAATGTTACCGGGGGTTGTGAAAGATTTAACTACTTGAAGCAAGTTGTTGTTTTGATGCACAGTGAAAAATTGAGAGCTCAGGTAGAAAATTGGCGAAAAGGTTAAAATGAAGCCTAGGGTCTCTATTTATAGAAAACAATGTGGGACCCATTACTTACCCACCAGCGCGGCCGCAGAAATGGCCGCGGACCGCGCTGGATTTCTAGCACCCTTAATTGCCTGAACAACCCACGCGGACCGCACTGTTTTGATGTGCGGCCGCGTGGGAAACTTCAGAGAGTATGCATTTTGGGCTTCTCACGCGCGGACCGCACAAAAATGTCACGCGGACCGCGCAGACAACTTCAGAGACTCAGCTTCCATTTCACCAGCCTGCGCGGACCGCACTGTTTTGGTGCGCGGCCGCGTAGGCAAACTTCAGAGACCTTAAGATTTTTTCTAATTTTGCCCTGCACTGGTCCAACATCAACCCTGCAACATCTCACAAACCATGAGTTGAAAAATCCTAATCTACAACGGGAAAAAAAATAAAATAAAATAAAAAGAAAGAAAAAGACATGGGTTGCCTCCCAAGAAGCGCCTGATTTAATGTCGCGGCACGACGCATTTTTACCACAAGATCACTTCAAGTGAAGGAGGGCCACCACGTGGCTGTCATCAATCTTCCCCAAGTAATGCTTCACACGATGCCCATTGACTCGGAAGACTTCACCATTTTTGTTCTTGAGATCAATAGCACCAAATGGGGTCACCCCAACAACTTCAAATGGACCACTCCACCTAGACTTGAGCTTTCCTGGGAATAACCTCAACCGGAAGTTGAATAGAAGAACCATGTCACCCACCTTGAATTCTTTACCCCGAGCATAATTGTCATGGAGGTACTTCATCTTGTCCTTGTACAAAGACGAGCTGGAGTAAGCATGAAATCGAAACTCATCAAGCTCATTCAATTGCTCCATTCGGATATTTGCTGCAACATCCCATTCCAAGTTCAACTTCCTCAATGCCCACATAGCCTTGTGTTCAAGTTCCACTGGAAGATGGCAAGCTTTACCAAACACCAACCGATACGGAGACATACCAATTGGAGTCTTGTAAGCCGTCCGATAAGCCCAAAGAGCATCATCCAATTTCTTCGACCAATCGGTCTACTCTTTTTCAAAAATGCTACGACACTTCAGGCTTCATTGTTGGGAAGAGCCACGGCTTCCACCCATTTTGAAACATAGTCCACCACCACGAGAATGTAAGTATTACCACAGGAGCTCACGAACGGACCCATGAAATCGATGCCCCAAACATCAAAAATATCCACCTCAAGAATTGTATTGAGGGGCATCTCATCCTTCTTGGAAATACTGCCGGCTCTTTGACATGCATCACATCTCTTCACCAATTCACTAGCATCCTTGAACAACGTGGGCCAATAGAAGCCACAACTCAAAACTTTTGAGGCTGTCCTCACCCCCCCGTGATGACCACCATAGGGAGAAGAGTGACAAGCCTCCAATATGCTCATTTGTTCACCTTTCGGTACACATCTCCTTATCACTCCATCCGTGCAAATTCTAAACAAATACGGATCATCCCAATAGAAATCCAAACTATCCCGCTTGAGTTTCTTCTTTTGGTTGGAAGAGAGCTCACACGGGACGTTACCAGTCACAATGAAGTTGGCGATATCCGCGAACCATGGCATTTCACACATAGAAATGGAAAGAAGCTGCTCGTCAGGGAACCTATCATTGATCTCAATACCATCACTTGGTCTCCCATCTTCATCTAATCGGGACAAATGGTCGGCAACTTGATTCTCGCTTCCCTTTCTATCCACAATCTCTAAATCAAATTCCCGAAGGAGTAGCACCCATCTCATCAATCTTGCTTTCGAATCCTTCTAGTCATCAAAATCCGAAGGGCTGCATGGTCCG